>NW_020884978.1:1104416-1121232 GCF_003945725.1 Corapipo altera
TTTTCTTTTCCTTTTTCTTTTTCTTTTTCTTTTTCTTTTTCTTTTTTCTTTTTCTTTTTCTTTCTTTTTCTTTTCATTTTCTTTTTCTTTTTCTTTTTCTTTTTCTTTTTCTTTTTCTTTATTTTTCTTTTTCTTTTTCTTCCCCTCCCCAATCAAGACATTTGAATTCAGACATGAGGAAAACTATGAAATACTTTGATTCTGCTACAAACTCTTCTGCATGGACATAGAGTGTAGCAACAAGAGCAGCTTAGCAGCACTGCTTATATGCCAGTGTTCAGCCCAGCCCAGCCCAACCTCTTCACCAGAACTCACTCCTAAGTCTCTTCATCGGCAAGCCAGAAAACGCCTTCTGGGCAGAAACAGAGCCTCTCCCAGGATCCTCAATGGGTCCTAGTAACTAAGCTAAAAGCCTAGGACTTGACCACATTTGGAATAAGCTTGCCCAAAAACATCAATGCTAATTAGCTCGTGTTATGAATGGATTAAGACACCAGCTGCAATGGAGCATTTTGATTTGGGCTGTGGCTGGATAATTAGATGCACATAAGCTGGTTGGGTAGCTATCAGTCAGTAAGTAGTTTTCTTTGCATTGCTAAGAAGAACTTCTGTGTGTCCCATCATCTGTTTTACTGTGAACCTTTGGTTAACGTACCCGTGATCAAACAAAGCATTGAGTGTGAATGTATTTCTTCCCCTGAGTCACAGCCATGCAGCTTGGTGATTTCAGAACTTCAATCCTTGTGCAGTTGAACAACTATTTATAATGTAAAATGCTCCTCATATGGTGGCTGTTATTGTAATCACCATCTTTCCCTTCATTCTGTGCCATCTTTCTCTCTGTTTTCTTAGGTATCACTGGTGCTTGGAATGGAGTTTGGGGGAAAATGTGTTTGATGCTGTCATGAAACTACCTAGAACAACACTGATGATGGAAAAGTATGCAAAATTCAAATTACAGATGAGTGAATGTGTGCGATTCTGGTGGTGTGGGAATCTGTGGTGTTCTCACCTACAGCTGGACTAGTTGTCCTGGGCTCCCTTTCTAGCTAATGAAGAGAAATAGTTAACTCCAGGGAGATACACCTATTTCAGACATCATCTGTGTTAGCAGGAGTGGAATCACCATAGGGAGTCCTTGGTGATTTGTTTGGATGAAGTTGTCTGGGTTTTAGACCTCTATTTTTAATAGATGAGTAAGGAGGTAAATCATAGAATCATAGAATTGTTAAAGTTGGAAAAGACCTCTAAGATTATCAAGTCCAACTGTCAACCAAGCACCACCACCATGTTCCCCACTAAACCATGTCCTCAAGTACCATATCGACACATTTTTTGAACACTTCCAGAGATGGCGACTCCACCACTTCCCTGGGCAACCTGTTCCAATGTTTTACAACCCTTTCCATGAAAAATATTTTCCTAATATCTAATCTAAACCTCCCCTGGTGCAACTTGAGGTCATTTCCTCTTGTCCTGTCACTTGTTACCTGGGAGAAGAGACTGACCCCCACCTCCCTACAACCTCCTTTCAGGTAGTTGCATAGATCAATAAGGTCTCCCCTGAGCCTCCTTTTCTCCAGGTTAAACAGCACCAGTTCCCTCAGCCATTCCTCATCAGACTTGTGCTCCAAACCCTTCACCAGTGTTATAGGTTTGAAAAGATATGTGGGAATTTTTTTCCAATATCAATTACCGGACAGTGTACATCTACAATGAAAGCCAACCCCCCCCCCCCCCCTTTTCCCCCTCCATCTGGTTTTTCCCGGATGGGGGGAGGCGGGAAGGGGGAAGGAGAGGGGTCATGTGCAGAGCAACACAGGAGTGGGGAAGGTTTCTCTATAAAACCAGTCAATGCCATGCCTTGGGCCCCCTTTTGTCTGTAGGACTTGCTGTCCACCGACTGACAGAGCGGCAGCCACTGTTGATGGAAGGGAACGGACAGAATGCTCTTAGATCAATGTGATCAGGTAAAATGTCGGCTTTATTAGGAGAAAGACAAAATATATAGTGGTAATGACGCTTAGTTTCTTGTTCACACTACATTGGTTACATAAGGAAAACATACTATGCTGTCCACTGCTATTGGATCACAACAGGTGGTCATAGGAGATGAGAAAACTTTATTCACCTGCCAAAACTCCTCCTTGGCATTTGACATGAATCCACCTTTGTTCTAACTTTAGCTCGGGTAGCCATCTTAATGGCGCAGTAATTTTTACTATCTACACCCAACCATGCCAAGGCAAAAATCTCAGAAATGCAATAGAAATTGTTCACACAATTTCTGTCTTACGACAAACCACCCTTGGTTTTGGCCACCCCCCCTCCTTTCCCCGAGGAGAAGGTTTTTTTTTTCTCCTCGCCTGTCACCGCCATGGAAGAACAACTCGGAGAGCCCCCCCGACTGTCTCGGAGCGAGATATTCTGCCTTGGACCATGGGGCTGCATTATCAGAACATCTTCCCACAGCGGCTACCTGACCCGAGGACCGCACCATAGCCCTTGGACCAGCGGGAAAAAAACCTTTTATTGTTGGCTGCAGAACCACCATCGCTCACGTGGCTGTGGGCAGTTGTTGCTGCTGTGGGGGTGGTTGGACAGATGGAAGAAGGTCAATTGGAAACCCAGAGGGAAACCCATTTGGGCTACCAATATGTGGCAAGACATTGTTACCTAGGAAGAGAAGCTGATTGTGAGAGTCCGCTACATAGATGCACACGTGCCCAAAAATCGAGCCAATGAGGAGCATCGCAACAATGAACAGGCAGACCAAGCTGCACAAGTCAAGGTGTCACAGTTGGATCTGGACTGGCAGCACAAGGGAGAGTTGTTCTTAGCTTGATGGACCCATGATGCCTCAGGTCACCAGGGCAGAGATGCCACCTATAGATGGGCATGAGACTGAGGGGTGAATCTAACCATGGACACTATCTCCCAGGTTATCCGTGATTGTGAGATGTGCTGCCATTACACAGGCTAAGAGACTGAAGTCGATGTGGTATGGTGCAAGTTGAAATAAGTAAAGGTATACTTGGCAGGTTGATTATATCACACTGCCACAGACCCTCGAAGGTAAGCGCTATGTGCTCATCATGGTGGAAGTCAACACTGGATGACTGGAGATGCATCAGGTGCCCCACGCCACTGCCCAAAATACCACCCTGGGCCTTGAAAAGCAAGTCCTGTGATGACATGGCACCCCAGAGCAAATCGAGTCAGATAATGGGACCCATTTCAAGAACAGCTTAGTTACCACCTGGACAGAAGAGCATGGTATTGAGTGGGTATATCATATTATCATATCCCCTATCATGCACAAACTTCTGGGAAGGTGTAATGGACTGTTGAAAACCACTCTGAAGGCGTTGGGTGGGGGGACCTTCAAGCACTGGGATCAGTACCTAGCAAAGGTTACGTGACTAGTCAACACTAGAGGCTCTGTCAATCGAACTGACCCTGCCCAATCAGTCCCTTCACATGGTAGATGGAGACAAAGTCCCAGTAATTCACTTGAGAGGTATGTTAGGTAAAGCAGTTTGGGTTAACCCCCCCTCGAGCAAAGGCAAACCCATTCATGGCATTGTTTTTGCTCAAGGACCAGGATACACTTGGTGGGTAATGCAGGAAGATGGAGAAACAATGTATACCTCAAGGGGACCTTATCTTTGGGTGAACTGCCCATAACACTGTGCCTGTATTTGTATGTAAATATTTGTAATATGTATATAGTTGGGGTAATGTATGTATGTATATGATTGGAAAGTTTGAATCCAATATAGCATGTTGGTATGGGAAAAAATTCTGAGTGGATAATGTTATAGGTTTGAAAAGATATGTTGGAATTTTTTCCCAATATCAATTACCGGACAGTGTGCACCTACAATGAAAGCCCCCCTCCCTCCTCTTCCTTTCCCCCTCTCATCTGTTTTTTCCGGGGTGGGGGGAGGTGGGAAGGGGAAGGAGCCTGGTCGTGCGCAGAGCGTCACGGGAGTGGGGGAGGTTTCTCTATTAAATCAACCAACACCACTCCTCTAACCCCCTTTCGTCTGTAGGACTTGCTGTCCACTGACCAATAGAGTGGCAACCACCCTCAGTTTTGGTAGCCCCCCTCTTTTCCCCAGGAAGTTTGGGTTTTTTTCTCCCTGCCTGGCACTGCTGTAAAGAAACGACTGTTGTTTATTTGGGTTTGTTAATAAAGAACTGTTATTTTCCTTTTCCACACCTATCACCTGAAACCTCTTAATTTCATAGTTTTAATAAGGTAGGGGGAAGAGGTTGGGTTATGGTTAGGGTTTTCTGGTCTGCCCTCCTTAACGGACATTTGTGTCTTGCTCAACTAAGACAACCAACTTCATTGCCCTTCTTTGGACACACTCCCATGGTAGAGTATGGCTCCACCAGTCAATCTCCTCCTCAGAGTCCCTAGTACTTCTTTGCCTTTCTACTTCCTCTCTCAACTCCACCACTAGGCTGAGCAGATTGTCCACGTGCTTTAAGAAGGAAATCTTTAAAGTACAAGAGCAGGACGTCCCCATGTGCCAAAAAACAAGCCGGCAGAGAAGAAGACCTGCTCGGCTGAACAGAGAAATTTGACTGGAACTCAGGAAGAAAAAGAGAGATAATCACCTCTGGAAAAGGGGGCAGGCAACTCAGAAGGACAACAAGGATGTTGTGATGTTATGCAGGGAGAAAATTAGAAGGGTCAAAACCCAGTTAGAACTTAATCTGGTCACTGCTGTAAAAGACAGCAAGAAGTGTTTCTACAAATACATCATCAGCAAAAGGAGGACCAAGGTGAATCTCCATCCTTTGGTGGATGTAGGCGGAAACATAGCAACAGAGGATGAGGAAAAGGTTGAGGCACTGTGTTGGGTTGACCTTGTCTGGACGCCAAGTGCCCACCAAGCTGTTTTGTCACTCCCCTTCCCAGATGGACAGAGGAAAGAGTATAAGATGGAAAACGACTCATAGGTTGAGATAAGACCATTTACTAAAGCAAAGTAAAAGTTTGCATATGCACAAACAAGGAGAAAAAAATAGGTTTATTCTCTACTTCCCATCAGCCAGTGATGTTCAGCCACTTCCCAGGAAGCAGGGTTTCAGCACACATAGCAGTTGCTCCCAAAGGCAAACATTGTAAATAACGAATGCCCTCCCTTCCTTCTCCCTTCCTTAGCTTTTATATCTGAGTTGACATCATATGGTATGGAATATCCCTTTGGTCAATTTGGGTCAACTGGTCTAGTTTTTGTTCACTCCGAGGATCTTGCTCACCCCTAACCCTTGATGGAGGGGAAATGTTGAGAGACAACCCTGATGTTGTGCCAGCACTGCTCAACAGTAGCCAAAACACTGGTGTGTTATCAATCCCTTTCTTGCCTTAAATGGAATTAATCCTGATTTACAGAATATGACTTCAGCAGTGCTGTTCGATTTACACCAAAATATATTAGAAAAACAATCTTGCACATCTCTGGATCTCTTTCCCCCCCATGGTGAGGGGTGACCCAGTTCTAGTTCCATTTCCATCTGAGGAACCATTTCCGACGGTTTAATGTGGATAGGGAGGGGGGACTCCAGTGCCAGGGGTTTCTTCAGGTCCTGAGCCTGGAGGGGAGAGGTGTTCTCCCCTCCCCCCACCCACGTGGTCCCATGGCAACCACAGAGACAGCACACTGGGCGTGGAGAGGAGGCAAGAGAGAGTTTATTGTTGGGGGGGTTACATTTATAGGGTTAGGAGGATTCACAGAGTAACCAATTACAAGTCTCAAGGGGTTTACAGGAACACCCAATCGCAGGAAGGGGTTAACAACCAATAGGAAGGGGTTAAAAGGGGTCAATGAAAACACCTCAGGATATCTTCTCAGGACATTCCTGCATGGGATAACACTTGTCGTGGGGGGTCTTGGGAAGAAGAAAGCATGAGTTAGCAAGGAGACTACAAAAAGCCATTTTGAAACATATTTAAACAACAGTTTCTCATATACTGCAGATTTACTGCTACACACATCTTTATGGCATTTCAAAGAGTATGGTTGGGGTTTTTTCTTAGTATGGTTTAGTTTCATGGGTTTTGTCCCCTTCATTCAACTCTGGAAGGAAAAAACAAACTGGTTTATTCAGTCCTTTCTACTTTCTGAATTTCCTGCAATACCACAGCAATGCCATACTTGGGTTCCTAGTTAATTTTGTGTTGGCATTTTGAAAGGTAACAGGAATTGGAATAAACTGAGTAACTTGTGGGGTTTGTATTTATAAATTGTGTTATTTATATGCATTTTTCTGCAAAGTATGATTCTTTCAGACCAAGCACTCTAATAGATTCCTTCAAAAATTAATCACAGAAATGGAAAGAAACTTCCTCAGTGCTCTTTCAGTTTTTAAAATACACTACATTTTCTTTTTTTTCTCAAACCACAGTGTTAAAAAAGTAGTGGATAACCATTTCCCACTTGACCGTCAAAGGGTGAAATCCTTGTCTGGTATAAATTGGTGTAGTTCTATTCAAATCAGAGTGACTACATTAATTCATTCCACCTGAGGCTCCAGACCTTAAAACACCAGTGAGGAGAGTGAATTTTGCACAGGATGGATTTTCAGACTGCTTGGAAGGTTTAGCTGTTTAGCTTAGCTATGTGTCTCGTCTCAGGGCTGTGGGAAACTGTGTATTTGACATGTGCAGCAGTGGTCGCTTCTACAAACAAGCATTGTTCCAACCCTTTCTTCCTCCACTCTAATTTACAATCCATTTTGGCATATAAACCATGCATCTGTGAAGCAGTCACTCCATTGTTGCTGCAGCCTGTGATCTCAACGGAGCAGTAAACAGCACAAGTGAATGGGAACTCCCATCTCCCGCCAACATGTCTTGCAAGTAAATATTAATCCACGTGTTAGTCACAGGCAAGAGAAAGGTCTAATAACTAGATTGATTAGATCACTTTTTCTAAAAAGCTCTGGGTCAGATTTCTCATCCGTTCAGCACTCTTGAAAGGGTCCAGATTTTTTACTTTCTGTCAAGCAAAAACATTAAACCCATCCCTCCCTCCTACCATCTAAACTAAGAAGCTGCACAAGACCCAAGTTTTGACAAAAATGATCAGCATCCTGCAGCATTTAGCAGAACACAATGAACAGATTTTGCAAAGAGTACAGCATGTCATGGATAATGGAGCTGCTCCCCATTCACATGTGGACATGAATGAGGACTTGGGCCTCCTGCAACTGTCTTGATCACCCACAAGAAGTCCCATCAGCTTCAAGTGAGAAAATACTTAGACTATATGTACTGTTCTGTCTAGAAGGATGTGCTCTTGTTTTGGAAGCCTGTGTAGTATAAACTCTTGGTCACACCTTTTCCACTTACTTTGTCCATCATTTCTGTTGATGTGCATTGAGTTAACATGATTTGTACCAACTAAAGACCCGAGTCTTGGTCTCCAAACCTCTTGAATGAGTTGAAGATCATTGCTTGAGTAATTAATAAATAATAGGAAAGGCAGGAAAAAAGACAACAAGAAATCATTTAGAAAGAACATCATCTGGTCTTTAACAGCAAAGCATTTATTCTTTGCTACACATAGAGTGAATGTTATGTGCTTTTAAGCTTCTCAAGGTGAATGGTCCAGGGACATAGGATACCTGGCAATATCCTTAAAAGTACACTGGTTTATTCTGATCTGCCTTACACACTGAGCAACATTACTTGAGACATCCTGGTGTAAATCCATCCAGAGATAAAAACCAACCTGGCAACAGCTCTGTTTGTCCAGAGGACTTAAGCAAAACATACCACAGTCATCCCAGCAGCACCCTCCATGGGTCTATTTTACCTCAATTACACTCTAATTTATGAAAACTGAAGGGCACTGGATCATGTTCAAACTGTTTTCTTTCTTTCTTCTCTGTCAAATCAGAGTTACTGCACATCTGATGAGTTTCAAGATTGGGTGGGGAAATAAGACTCACTTCAAGTCTTTATTTTGGTTATTGATTAAATAGTATTTACTGACTAATAACCACCCAAGGCTAACAAGCTCATTTGAACTGGGAATGCTGTGATCTCACGTTATCTAATGGAAGAACAACCCATTTACAGATAAGTAGTCTGTTTAAGGTGGGAGAAATCAAGGCTTGTAGTCCTCTCTTAGGGAAACTAGCTTCTTTTTCTGTCAATTTCCAGAGTCTTCTTTTCTTTTAAAGTTTTCTATAGAATCACAGCACCATTTTCCTTATTTCCCTCATATTTATGAACGTGGGGATCTTTATCCAAATCACCTAACCTTTGGTAGTCCTCTCATCACTAATAGTAATTTACCTCTCTGCATCTCCTCCCTGTGCACTTGCGTACGCGCACAAGTCCTTTGAGGCATCCTAAAAGTTTTTCCTTGCCTGTAACATTTTAATTACCTCTTAAGCAAGATTTTTTCCTTGGTGAAGAAAAAGACCGTGATCAAAGTGCTCCATGCTGCCCAAAGGATTTCCTCTCCTCAACCTTACCTCACATGTCGGGATCACTTTCTTCCCTCTTTTCCTTTGCTACATCTTCTCTGCATTTTGCACCATTGTTTGCTTTCTTTTCCAGGCTGGAAAAAAACATCTCTTCCCCCTCCCTGGCAGCATGGGTGAAACAGACAGAGAAATCAACACAGTGTCAGCAAGAGTTTAGCCCCACAGTTGAGACCTGAACTTCCAACAAAGGATGTTGCCTAAAGATCCGGGAGAAAAAAACCTCACCAGGCCATTAGTATAGATAAGATAGAGAGCAGTTCTTTTAATTAAGGTCTTCTGACCACAGAGTACAAAGACACATGCTCACATACAGAATTCTTACACTTTTATATGTTTTACTAATTATCATATCTAATGTGGACATCCAATCCTAAGACCCTTTTTGCCCTCAGAACTGACCCACTGGAGCCCCTCCAAGGGTCTTGAGCCTTTGTGTTGGTTTAAAAGTTAACCAACAGGGGAAATGAACTCAACTCAAAAGAGAGATTATAAGTCAGAATAACAATTTAATAAAATAATACAATAAGTACGATTATACAGACAAACAGTTGGTCTTAACCCACAAAACCCAAATGTATAACCCAGCACCCTGGGGCATGAACAAAGTGGTGTTCCTTGGGCCCCCCCTGAGTCCAAAGTAAAGGGAGAGGGGAAAAACCTGCTGGTGGGAGAGCTGTTGCAGTCTGGTCAAAAGTAGTGATTGCAGTCCAGTTGAGGGTGGTGATCTCAGTCTGGTTGAGAGCGGTGAGCTGCAGTCCGGTTGAGAGCGGTGAGCTGCAGTCTTCCTCTGGATCCCACGAGTGGTAAAAAGGTTCCAAAACTCCAAGTTTATATATTCTCCAGTTCAGGCAGGAATGCTCAGTCCTTCCCTCAGAGCAGGGAATTCCATAAAAGGGCATGAGGATAGGAACATCTTCCTATTTCGCAGACCTCTACTAATAACAGTTTCTGGGAAATGGCATGGAAGGCTGTAGAATACACAGTTTTGGGCTACACCCATCCAGTGATGAATTGGTCCCAGTTGTTCTAACTAGGACAACCTTCTATCTTGTTTTGTCTACCATATCTCTTGTTATTCCGGTCCAGGTGCACATCTCAATGGAATGTTCTTGCTAAATATCTATTGCCTTGAAAAGACAGTTAAAAGATGGTTAAACTGAAGTTTCAGGAATGTGACACACAAACTGTGAGAAAGTAACAGTCTAAAGTGAAGGAAAACTCCAGTTACATTAAATCTACAAAAAGCTAAAAATCCTAAAAATTCAAAGGCATCACGGAGCACAACTCTGGATTACTGCACTAAAGCAAGACAGATTGATACCAAGGTGCTTGCTCACCCTGGGAAGAGAAGCATCAGAAGTCAGTTGATAAAAATTTTTAGGCACTGTCTTTTGTGAGCTTACAGCAGTGAAGGTTGTTTTTCCTGGGAAAGATCACCACAGAATGTATATTTACTGTTGTAACCCTCCAAACGACACAATATTTGGATGCTCACTACACTGGGGGGATATAGCATAGGGGCAGTGCAGATTTTAGAGATGTTGAAACTGGAGATGAAGCATGTGGACTCAACAAGCTGCATACTGTGTGAAGTTTTCAGCTCTGAAGACCTGAACAATCATGTCTGCCAAGAGTTAATGTGCTTAGAAAGAGAATAAAGAGAATGTGAAAATATTTTTTCTCACTCCAGTTTGCAACTGAGAACTTGTTAGTCTGTAATATCTTTTATTTATGGTACCTTTTGACTCAAAGGATCTGAAAGTGCCTCTATCTGGGAGTCACTTCAATGATGCCTCCGGGCAGGAATGCTTCTCTGCAGGAGCCTCCAACTGAGGTTTCAGGGTCTACTTTGCCATGGACACAAGTGAGGGACCCAGTCTGCCTTGCCAAATGCCAGTACTTGGTACTAAAGACTGGAGGGAAGGGCAGAAACCCATCCTAAGACCAAGGAATAGCAAAGAGAGAAAACAGATGTAAACTGTATGGGAGAGAGGATTCGGATGGATACCAGTTGACTTTGGAAGCGGACATTGGGAGGAACCATGGCCAATGTTGGGTGACATCTTTATGCAAAGAGTCCAGGACAAAAAAATCACAACTCTAAAGAGAGGATTTGGTGGTCCTACCTGGATATTGCTCCATCCAACTCAGTCAGATCCAGTCGTGTTGTAGTAGCCTGGAGAAAGCTCCAATGTGGACCTTGTGCAGGGGACACATGCCAGTGGCAGAGGTGCTCCTAAGGGCACAGATTTGAGGCTCAATTTAAGTATGCAAACCCACATGTCCCTTAATGAGGACAGTCACGGCAGGGCATCTGCTTATTTTAAGTCCACTTCAGCACTTGCCCATCAGCTGCTCCCGATGCAGCAGTTGGTAGCAACCAAAAGGCCACCTTCTCCATGTGGCTCCTGGCAGCTAGAGGATATCATCCAGCCCTCCACTCTCCTTCTGTGTTATCCATGTGGGCTAGGGAAGCAAAAGTTGGACCAACTGATGGGTTTATGATTCCAGTCTACAATTTCTGCTTCATCCACAGTCAGGCAAGATTTTACCAAGATACATATTAGGCAGCTGCTGAGGACACTGGTGTTTTGTCTGTACAACCCAAAGCTTGCTGTCTGTCTGTCTGTCTCCTGGTCTGTCTCTGCAACTCTGCTATCAAGCCAGTTACTCTGCTATTCCCCAAGGTGGCCTGAGCGTGGTCAGCAAGAACCAGCCTTTTTCTGGCACTTTTGATAGGCTTCCTCAGGGACTCAAGGAGCGAGTGCTTATCTGGTTCAGTGTCCTCTAACTCCTGTGGCTTCCAAGGAGTCCTGATGTGCCTCAATGGACAAAGCAGTTCAACCAGGTTCATAAAATACTTCTGGAATACCAGCAGCTGCTTCACAGAAATCACAGAATCACATCAGGTTGGAAAGGACCATGGTGGGTCATCTGGTCCAACCTGCCTGCTTAAGTAGAGTTGTCCTAGAGCACATGGCACAGGATTGCATCCAGACAGTTCTTGAATATCTCCAGTGAGGGAGACTCCATAACCTCTCTGGGCAATCTGTTTGTATTTCGTTTGTGTGGCTAGGTTTTGGTAGTGAAGAGGTTACAGGAATGGCTTCTTTGAGAAGCTACTAGAAGTTTCCTTCCTGTCCAGCAGGGTCAATGCTAGTCGGCTCCAAGACGTGCTGCTGGCCAAGGTTGGGCCAATCAGAAATGGTAGTAACACCTCTGTGATAATATATTTAAGAAGGAGAAAAAAAAAGTTATTGTGCAGATGTAATTGTGGCCAGAGAAGAGAGGAGTGAGAATATGGGAGAGGAACAACTCTGTAGACACCAAGGTCAGTGGAGAAGGAAGGGGAGGAGGTGCTCCAGGCACCAGAGTTGAGATTCCCCTGCAGTGCAGGGAGGACCACAGGGATACAGAGATCCACCTGCAGCCCGTGGAGGAGACCCACACTGGAGCAGGTGGGTGCACGAAAGAGGGCTGTGACTCCATGGGAATCCCATGCTGGAGCAGGCTCCTCGAAGGGACTTGCAGACGTGTGGAGAGAAGAGCCCACACTGGAGCAGGTTTCCTGGTAGGACTTATGACCCTGTGGAGGAGACCCACGTTGGAGTAGGCTGTGCCTGAAGGACTGTTGCCTGTGGAAGAAAGACCCATGTTACAGCAGTTCATGTAGAACTGTTGCCCATGGGATGGACCCCACACTGGAGCAGAGGAAAGACTATTCCTCCTGAGTAGCAACAGGAACGTGTGATGAACTGACTGTAACTCCCATTCCCTGTCTCCCTGAGCCCCTGGGGGGGAGGAGGTAGAGTTTGGGAAGGAGGGAGGAGTGGAGGAAAGGTGGTTTTAAGATTTATTGTACTTCTTATTATCCTGCTCTGATTTTGTTAGTAATAAATTCAATTAATATCCCCGAGTTCAGTCTGTTTTGCCTGTGACAATAATCAGTGAGTGATCTCTGCTCGTCCTTATCTCAACTCATGAACCTTTGTTATATTTTGTCTCCCTTGTCCAGCTGAGGAGTGATAGAGCAGCTTTGGTGGGCGCCTGGCATCCAGCCAAGGTCAACCCACTACACTGTTCCAGTGCACAGTCACCTGCACAGTAAAGAAGTTATTCCTCATATTCAGGTGGAAATTCCCAGCAGGTCAGCCCCCAGCCTGAACTGGTGCATGGGGTTATTCCTCCCCAGGTGCAGGACCCTGCATTTGCCCTTGTTGAATTTCAGACAGTTCTTCTGTGCTCATCTCTCCAACCTGTTGAGGTCCTTCTGAATGGCAGTACAGCCCTCTGGGGTATCAGTCACTTCTCCCAGTTTTGTATCATCAGCGAACTTGCCGAGGAGGCATCTACCCCTTCATCCAAGTCCTTGATGAATAAGTTAAACAATACTGGGCCCAGTACAGAACCTTGGGGGACACCACTAGTGACAGGCTTCTCTGGATCTCTTTCCCCCCCATGGTGAGGGGTGACCCAGTTCTAGTTCCATTTCCATCTGAGGAACCATTTCCAATGGCTTAAGTGGATGGGAGGGGAAATCCAGTGCCAGGGGTTTCTTCAGGTCCTGAGCCTGGAGGGGAGAGGTGCTCTCCCCTCCTCCCACCCCACGTGGCTCCATGGCAGGCACAGAGACAGCACACCGGGCGCAGAGAGGAGGCAAGAGAGAGTTTATTGTTGGGGGGGTTACATTTATAGGGTTAGGAAGATTCACAGAGTAACCAATTAGAAGTCTCAAGGGGCTTACAGGAACACCCAATCACAGGAAGGGGTTAACAACCAATAGGAAGGGGTGAAAAGGGGCCAATGAGAACATCTCAGGATATCTTCTCAGGACATTCCTGCATGGGATAACACTTGTCGTGGGGGGTGTTGGGAAGAAGAAGCATGTGTTTGCAAAGAGACCACAAAAAGCCATTTTGAAACATGTTTAAACCACAGTTTTCTCATATACTGCAGATTTCCTGCCACAGGCCTCCAACTAGACCCTGTTCCACTGATCATGACACTCTGGGATCCTCCACGGTCAATTCTCAATCCACCTCACTGTCCACTCATCCAACTCACGTTTCTTGCTTACGGGGCTGTACCTTGTCCTGGGTCTCAAGTCTGGTTGGAAGTCACCATGCTAAAATCCTCAACGCATCTTCTTTCCTCCCTCCATATCCCTTCCAAGTCATCCCCAGAATCAGCATTATTGTATTTTTTCTTCAAATCTCTTTTCTCCAGGCACCAGATGAGGTTCATTTTACACCACTTTATCTCCATCATGCATATGTCAGTGATGTCAATTTTGTGCCCCAAACAAGGCGTAGAAGAACTGCTCAGAGACAGAGTTTTCAGTCTATAAGCAGGAGGTATTTATTTTACGGTCGGGGAGCAGCCAGGTCACCCTGGACAAACTGATCCGCTCGAGAAAACTTACAATTGAGCTTTTATACACTTTTTGCCAAGCAATTACATCACATGTTATGAATATTCATTATATTGCAACATCTACTTTTAATATTCATAACAGGCGGAGTCGAGGCAGAGTTTGAGGCGTGGTCACTAATTTGGGGAGAACTTCAGTGGTCGATCCGGTCTTACTTTATCATGAACTCACTGTCCTTTTACCATCATCTTCATAAACTTTTGAACCTTCCCTAATTTGGGGTAGTTTCCTTGTGCATTTGGCAAGGACTTTCAGTATCTGGCAAGAGTACCTCATCTCTTGGCTTGTCTCTTTCCTTATCTCCTGTTGTTTTCCTTCCATATGTCCTTTTTGTGTGTGTTAGCATTTTAGTTCTTTCCGTTCCGTTCTTTCATGTCACAGTGTCCTGCATTCTAGTGAATTTATTGCCTCTGTTATTTCCTAATACTAAGTTTTCCATGCTTTGCCTAGAAGCCTGTATTCTGTGTTTAACTCTCTCTAATCCTTAAATTGCTCTACTAGATTTGCTTTCCAGGTTTTACCTGGCTTCATTTCCCCCCTTTTCTTTAGAATTTACGAATTCTTTCGTCAAATTCTAATCCTAGAGGGCGTTGATATGCTTGTACCATTGCCCAGATTATTTGGGTTCTTCTGACCATAGACCTTAACTTACACCACAGGCATATATTCATGAGGGTTAACAAGAGCATAACTATGGTTATGATTAATATTGGGTGTATCAGGTAGTGAAAGACTTGTTGTGGTGGTTTGGGCTAGGCCTTCCTTGGTGACCAGTTTGCAACCAAGGAAGGGTCCACATTTACCCAGTATTCCCTACGATTTTTACGTAAGCCAGATTATAAGAAGAAAGGAGGAGAGGCCTTCGCTCTCTTTCCTTCCGGCGGCTTGGAGGTGCAGGTTCCCTGCTGTTGAGTCTGCCATGTTGGGGAGAGAGACCTGGTAAGGTCGTGTCGACCTTGGGAGGCGGAGGTTGCCGGCGATTGTCCCGGAGCGACTCTCGGTTGTCCCAAGGAGAGTGGTGGGATATTTTCTTTGCTAACTCTTTAGTTACTAGATCTTGGGCTACTGATTGGGAGATATATATATATATATTTTATTTTGGTTTTGTTCCCTTTCCCTTTCCCCCTTCCCCTTTCCTTGTGAAATTGTATATATTTCAATTGTAATATAAGTGTAAATATATTTATATATATCACTTTAGCTGTCTCTCTCGTTTCGGGTTTTCTTAGCTGGTTGTTTTTCTCCCTCTTCTCCCTGAGGTTTGGGGGGTGGGGGGGGACTCCTGGTGGTAAGGTTTGAAGATTTGGCAGGGAGCCAGCTTCAAACCATATCACTTGTGTTGCTGTCGGGGAGTATCCTGTGAAGATATCCCACCAGTGATGCTGACCTACTTGTGCAACTTTAGTTAGGATATTCTTTATGCCTTTTGAATTATGCTCTACCTGCCACATCATTCGTTGGGTCGTTTGGTTCACCTTTTGAACTAACTTCTCTACTTCAGGATGTACGAGCATTTCTTTGAGGAGCTTAGTATCCATGCCTATCTGTAACTTGGGTATTTCATGATACAAAGTATACTTAGCTTCGATTAACTGTTGCGTAGTTATGGGGGCGGTGTAGTTAAAGTCACAACCTATAGCTTTAGTGAAGTTACATATGCAAAAGTTGGTATCATTAGTTATTTCGTGGCAATTATCTATAGTAACCTCATTGCAAGCGGTTCTAATACAAGCGCATCCATTCCTTATATAGAATACTTGTGATTGGACTCTATTGTGTGGAAGCATTTCAAAGGTACATACACTATCTTCAGCATCTAAGCATAGGTCTTCAGCTTCTATAATGGCATTTTCGCAAATATAACTTAATTGCCGTTTAGGAATACATGCTTCTGTACTAATTGATTGCCACTTGTCCTTAGTACTATCATAGTTTGCCCAAACATTATGATCCACAGGTTTGACAATGACATTTTGATGTATAGCTCCTAATGTTAAAACAGGAAATATTGTTCTTTCTTCTGCAACGCTGATAGTGAGGACATAGGTTTCAATGTGTTCCTGTTGTGGATCATAAGTAAAGTTAACTAGTTGCCACCAAGTTTGGTAGTCTTTTTCAAATCGTGTAGTGGAGTTATCTCTTAGTATTTTTTCCCTTATTTCTTGAGGAAGTATGCCTGACATTCCCTCTCTTAATATTCCTGCTGCTACTGATTGTACCCATTGTTGTGTCCGAACACACTGGATAGCAAGTGCAATTTCTTTGCTAATGTCCCCAGTATAGTCAGCAATTTTAGCAAAATCTTTGGTGGTATGGTTGGCTACTAAGGTCATCAATCTACCAATGATTGCGTCTCTGCCAAAGTTAGCATGGATGAGCTTAAAGGTACTTTAAGTTTTCCCAAATTAGAAGTGACAGTACTTAACTTATTTACTAATACTTCTTGATCTATAATGTTTAATATGCCAAACCCCGTGCCAACCTATCCACTTATATCTCTTTGTGTTCGTTTGTGGTATGACCTAGTTGCTAACTAGGCATTCCAACCTTTGAGGTTTTGCTGTATAAATGGTTGACAATCTTTCTGTAAATGTGTAATGTCTGTCTGAATGTTTATCTGTATTTTCTTCAGAGAATATGTGGGATCTAACAGCAGCTTTAGTTCGTTCGATTGTCTTATTACTTGAGGCCCTATAAAAGTTAAATTATGTATTTTTCTACATTCTAGAGGTGGAGTGGTTTCACGAGACGGACTCACGATTGAGTCTGTTGCTGGTCTAATGACTCGCCTAAAGGCTCTACTGGTTACAATGCCTTGTTCACTAATGGGTTCAAGAATCTTGGCTTCTCTGCTATATGAAAACGACATCG
>NW_020884978.1:1126232-1235468 GCF_003945725.1 Corapipo altera
TTATGCTTAAGAGGTTTTAGAAAATAGGCTTTTTCTGGTTGGCCTGTTGCTCCCACAACTTGTACAAACTCATCACTCTTTGGCACTAGTTCCTGATTTAAAACTGAAAATGCTGCTCCTGTGTCAATCAAAAAGTCTAATTCTTTTTCACCTTCCCCTAGCTCCATTTTAACCAGTGGGTCTGCTAGGGAACGACTCACTGGTCCTCCTCAGTCACTGCTCTGATAGGGGACAGTAGCACTCTTAAACTTCCTATTTAATTTAGGACGGTCTCGTTTTCAGTGACCTATTTGCAAGCAATAAGAACACTGTTTTGACTTTATTCTGGTTTGTTGGGAAAGGAAACCTCCTCTTCCCCTTGCAGGGTAACCACGACCTCTACTTCTAGTATTTATCTCCGGGAACCTTGAGCTTTGGGCTGTCACTGCTACCACTACAACTTTAGCAACTTTCTCATCCTTTTTCTTTTTCTCTTCTCTCTCTATTGTTGTAACTTTCCAAGCTTCATTCATTACTGTCTCTAAATTTTCATCTGCAGGATGCTGGAGTTTTTGCAGCTTCTTTCTAATATCTGGGTTACTCTGTCCCATCAATAGCGCTAGTAACTGTTGTTTGCCTGCTTTTGATGCAGAATCTAAGGGTGTATATTTTCTCATGGCAGCTCTAAGTCTGTCTAAGAATTCTGAAGGCATCTCATCTCACCTTTGTCTAACATTATAAAGAGCTGCCCAGTTAATTATTTCTGCTTTCTCTCTCTCTTTGTCCTTGGTTTTCCGTTCAGTAGTCCTGGTACAATATGAATAGCCAATACCTTCCTCCTGATCGTTCTCTAAGCTTTCGGTATCTATTCTATCTTTATGCTTTCTGTCCTCTTTTCTTTCATCTCTTTCTGGTTTCTGAGGGTTACTTTCTTCCCTATCTCTTTCTGACTTTTGCAGGCTACTTTCTATTCTATTTCTTTCTGATTCTGGCAAACTACTTTCTTTTTCATCCCTTTCTGACTTCTGCAGGGTGTTCTCTTTCTCCTCCCTTCCTGATTCTAGCAGGCTGCTTTCTTTACTTTGCTGGCCTCCCATTATTATTATAGGGGCTTAATTATGCACTTATCTGGGATTTCTCAATCTGTCCCATCGCGTCATACACAGAACATCTATCTATAATGTACTAGTTACTGCTGACAAATGTTAATCTTTCAAGGACAGATTCTCCCTGGACCTTTCAATTATTTGAGCATCAGTAATATACCAGTTGATCCAGGAGTCGTGTTCCTGAACTGGTTTCCAGTTGCGAATATTTTAAATCACTAGGGGTTGTACTCTAGTTCGTCTCTTCTCTAAATTGATTGTCTGATAAATTCTTTTACACTATCACAGCAAGTTCACACTTTTCCTAATTTATTTCACTGTCTTAAAATACCTTTTACTTTGTCTCAGCACTTCATACATACAACATCCAGCTGCTTTATCTGTTTCTAGCTCTGCAATCGCTTCACGGTGATGCTGCATCTCAGACACTCATGCACACACACATTTGCACACTTTTAAGTTCTTTAAAGTTTTCTATTGCATTACCACTTAAGAGAAGAATCAAACAAACTACAATTTTAACACAGACCAGAACAGTTCGTAAAAAACAGCATATAAAAATGAAACATTAAAAAGAAATTCACAGTACATTATCTCTAGCTACCCCATTCCAGGAATTCTTCAGTAGGACTACAGGCTTCTCTGGGTCCTAGAGTCCCTTGTCTCAAGAAAATCAGAAGGAAACACTCTCAAATCTTGAGACAGCTTAGAAGGGAATGTTAAGGACCATTAGTCTCCCAAATCTTTAAGTCAGACGCAACTTTAAGTACATTACTGGACAATATTCCACACAAAACAGAAAGCGGATGAGAAAACACAAAGCAAAAGCACTTTTAAGAAACATATTGCCAGACAATACAGAAAAGCACAAAAGGTGCATCACTTCCCATATAGAACTCTAAACATTTAGTAAAATAGTTTAGCAAAATAGTCTATGACACTCACAACATTTTACAAAATAGTCTATGATACACAAAAGGCAAACAAAACAATACAAATAACAATCAGAAGGTCACAAGTAATAGAACCTCTTTTTTTTTTTTTTGAACAATAACAGAAAGGACAAATTTTAATCCTAGGATTTAGGCGCGCTGGCAAAAGCTTATTCACTTTTACAGAACTGAGATTGCAATCATCCCCCATATAAGGCTGTAAGACGCCTCACAAAATGAGCTATTTTACAGAAACATTTCACACAACAACATATAATTCCCAGAAGACGAACAAACCACTACGAACAGCAATTAAAATGTCACTAATAATGGAACTCTTTCTGTACCTTTAAGTCTCAAATAGCATATTATAGTTTCTTTTGCTTGCCAACATAAACCAGCGTAGTTCGTAGGAGAGACTCTCGATATATCATTCCTAACTGTTGCATTCCAGGAATTCTCCCAACAGTACAAGGAGTTCCCCGGGTCCTAAAGCCTCTTAGAAGCACTCCCAAATCTTTGAGCAGTCTCGGAAAAGTTAAAAATCATCGGTTTTTTTCAAATCTCTAAGTCAAACACACCTTTAAATGCATCACTAGACAATATTTTACACAAAACAGAAAGTGAACAAGGGAAATCAGAGTAAGAACACATTCAAACAAGACACAAAAACATAAAAGGTGAATACAGCATCACAAAGTAAAGACAATTTTACACTACAGTGTCGGGACTCTAACCCGATCAGGGAATCCCCTTCTGGGGTTCTCCTGGCAGGACTCTAACCTGCTGGCAGGACTCTAACCTGCTTCTTTCGGTACCTGGGACTCTAACCCAATACCTGGGACTGTAACCCAATACCTGGGACTCTAACCCAGTACTTGGGATTAATGCCAGGGCGTCCCCCGACTTCCCTTTGGGCGGTAAGTCTTACCCCCGCTAATAAAGCGCTTTGACTTAAAATATAAAAGAACAAATACCTCTTAATTTGGAGCAGGAAGTTCTTGTCCCCTGGTGCGCATAGAACCAAGGGGTCTGGGAGACTCTGCCGACAAAAATTCAGTCGGGGGCCCTGAGAGCGTCCCGGTCCCTTGGGTCTTGGCTCAGGAAGACCCTCACTCCTGCCTGGTTCGCCAGAATGATGCCAATTTTGTGCCCCAAACAAGGCGTAGAAGAACTGCTCAGAGACAGAGTTTTCAGTCTATAAGCAGGAGGTATTTATTTTACGGTCGGGGAGCAGCCAGGTCACCCTGGACAAACTGATCCGCTCGAGAAAACTTACAATTGAGCTTTTATACACTTTTTGCCAAGCAATTACATCACATATAATGAATATTCATTATATTGCAACATCTACTTTTAATATTCATAACAGGCGGAGTCGAGGCAGAGTTTGAGGAGTGGTCACTAATTTGGGGAGAACTTCAGTGGTCGATCCGGTCTTACTTCATCATGAACTCACTGTCCTTTTACCATCATCTTCATAAACTTTTGAACCTTCCCTAATTTGGGGTAGTTTCCTTGTGCATTTGGCAAGGACTTTCAGTATCTGGCAAGAGTACCTCATCTCTTGGCTTGTCTCTTTCCTTATCTCCTGTTGTTTTCCTTCCATATGTCCTTTTTGTGTGTGTTAGTATTTTAGTTCTTTCCGTTCCGTTCTTTCATGTCACAGTGTCCTGCATTCTAGTGAATTTATTGCCTCTGCTATTTCCTAATACTAAGTTTTCCATGCTTTGCCTAGAAGCCTGTATTCTGTGTTTAACTCTCTCTAATCCTTACATTGCTCTACTAGATTCGCTTTCCAGGTTTTACCTGGTTTCATCAGTGTTTCAAACTCTGGTTTAATTGGAGTTGCATTGTTAGCTGGAAGTTGGCTTTCTCATGTCCTTTCCATGAAGAACATCCATTTTGCCTCAGTCTTTCTCTACCTCCCAACCAAACCTGTCTCCTTCCTCCTTTGAGAAGGGGTCTGGGGTTTGCACATCCTGGCATGCACAAGGATCATGTTGTCTGCTTTTAGGGCATCTCTCACTCACTCCTTCTTCCTCAGAGAAGGAATACACATATGTTATGTCTACATGTTGGGGTTTTTTACCCCCTTCTCGGTCCATTGAGTGTTACATCATGTTTCACTCCCTTTGGTACTCCTTCCACACATGCTGCTTTGGATTTGTTGGTGGGAATGAGAGGTAGTCCCTCTAGAATCATGGAATCATAGAATATCCTGAGTTGGAAGGGACCCAAAAGGGTCACGGAGTCCACACCTGGTCCTGCACAGGACAGCCCCAAGAATCACACTGTGTACCTGAGAGCATTGTCCAAATGCTTCTTGAACTCTGTCAGGCTTGGTGCTGTGACCATTTCCTTGGGGAGCCTGTTCCAGTGCCCAAGTACCCTCTGGATGAAGAACCTTTTCCAAATATCTAACCTAAACCTCCCCAACACAGCTTCATGCCATTCTGTCGGGTCCTATCATTGGTTACCAGAGAGAAGGTGACAAGCCTATGGACAAGTCTTGTCTCTATGGACAAACTAAGAGGGAAAAAGTGGAGAAAAAAAAAAGAAAAAAGAGGGAATAAATATTTGGAAGCAGAGTATTGAAAAGGAGAAAAAACCAAATCAAATCTGGTGCCAGGTTGGAAGCAGCAGTTCATTGCCAGCACAGCAGGCTGAGAAGTTGCTGTTGGAAGCACTCAGTGCCATGTTTGGGTTGCTTAAAAAAATATACCCTCCTTCCCTCCCTCCTTATTCTGCCTCCATTTTTCTCCTGGTCCCACAAGCAGGTGGAGAGATTCAGTTGCCAAACACAAGTTTGCAGGAAGTTTGTATTTACAGCAATGCCAAGGGATGCAGAGTACGTCCTGCCCCATGACATGTGTGCACACGTGTGCCCGTGAGCACTGCAGTTTGACTGTGCTTGGGTAGCTGTGAGTTGGAATGGACCTGCAAGGCATGTTGTGGGTGCAGTGGCTCTCCACTCTGAGGAGATGTCATTGGCAACCATGACACAATTCTTTTTGCCATTGTGAGGGGAGGAGGTGGGAGGGTTGGGGATGGAGGAGAAAGGGGGTGTGTGGAAGGCTGTAACACTTGGTTGGAAAAATTTAGAGGAGTACAAAGGAGAGAGCGATGAAAAGGGTGGCAGAGCAGGAGGAAGGAGGCTGTGAACTGGCTGCTGTGAAGGTGGGAAACGATGTGTTTGCCAAGTGGTATGGTTGAGAGCAGACTGGGAGGGTATGTGGTGCCACAGGCAGCAGGACGGGGGGGCAGGCTCCAGGGAGCCAGGCGGCCCCAGCAGCAAAGCAGTGGGGCTTTATTTTCTTCCTTTCTTTTCTCCTCCCTCTGCTGGGTGCTTGGAGGAGAAGGCAAGACAAAAAGCTGAACTGGTGCCAAGAAGGAGCTGCAACGACTTGAAAATGGCACTCTGCACCACACTAATATTTCGAAGTTGGGCTATGCTGGAGAGCAGGGATGCCAGGAATGAGAATGGTTGTGGCTGCCGGGCCACCGCCCAGGCTCAGAGATGTCCTCTCTCCACCCTGCTTACCATTCACCTTTTAAATGTGACCCAGCCACCTCCAGTGATATTTAAGGGTTCTGAGAAAGAGAAGGGGACCTTTTCTGGGGACTTGGGGTAGAGAGGGGCTCATCCTCTCCTGCCATCTCCATATTGTGGAGGGATTTTTATTTTTTAATTTTTTTTCATAGAGAGTGTTCTGAAAAATATATATTTCTGGTATTAAGAGCCTCAAAAATAGCCAATAGATAGAGGAGTTAACTAAAACTTTTATTCCAATAAAAGGGAGAGTTCACTGGACCCAGTGAGGTCTCTCAACTTGATAGAGATCACAGACTCTTTTATCCCCTTTGCCTGAAACGCAGGTCCCTCCCCGTCTCCCCATTGGCTGAGGTACTCCGGGGTCACAAACTTCTAAGCACACCTACAATGTGTCCCCCATTACATGGTCATTAGGGGAAGGGTCTCTAACATTTTCAAAATGGAGGTTACTGATCCTTTGCTGCTGATAGGTCCCCTTGTCTCTGGGCAAACTGTACCTTTCTGTAACTGACTGCTGAACAACCAGTAACTTGTCACTTCTTACTACTAAATGTAACTACACTACAAACTTTGCAAGAACACCTATTTATTCCTAATAAGGGGAAAAGAAGACTTGATTAACAGGGAGTTTTCTAATTGTTTTCCTGTTGCCATTCCTTCCCCTCCTCCTCCCTGTTCTACTCCTCCTCTCTCTGTACCCATAAGGCTGTTCTCATGGCTCTGTATCCTGATGCAAGGTTACTTGTAGGACACACTAATCTGTGCTGCAAGGTGCAGCATCGCCTGCGTAGGTGTTTCTCTCCGCTTCTCATTTGCTGGAGATAAGGCAATTTCCAGGCAGCTCCACGGCTCAGCTGAGCACCTGGTTAATACAGTGTAGATGCCTGGGTTGCAAAAGCCCCTTCCTCAAAGCCTGCCTGGATAAAACAAACAAACAAAAGACCATTAGGCAGAAACTTCAGCAATTCATGAGGCTGACTAATTTGCAAGGGAGGGAATGGAGTTTTGCCATGATTTTTGCCTGAAAGGTTTTGCCCTTCGTTGATCCCCTTTTCCCTCCATTTACAGGCTATGAAAAGGTACATAGGTACATAAAAGTACCTCTTTTTTTTTTTTTTAAGGGGGGGGTTTGTATTTTTTTTGAAAACATTTTTAAAATTAGGGTGATGCCAGTAGATTTTGTATGGAGTAGAATGTCTGCAGCGATTGCTCCCTTGCTCTTCCTCAGCTCTCAGATGTGCCTTGTAACATGTAGTTGCCGCAGCTCGACTTCGGCTTGCTCAGACAAGATGTTATTGTCTCTTCTTGCTCTTTTATCTTTGTTGCAACTGAGGGATATGTAGTGCTTGGCCCAGGAAACCTTGGAGAGGGCAAAGAAACCATGGCAAATGTCAACAAGAGGGTTGGCCAAGTAACTTGGAGTAATCAGTGTGCTGTTGTACCTTCCACCTGATCCTAACTGTTCTTCATGAATAGAGGACATACATGGCACTGGTACACGTTGCCCAGAGAGGCTGTGGATGCCCCATCCCTGGAAGTGTTCAAGGCCAGGATGGATGGGGCTTTGAGCAACCTGGTCTAATAGAAGGTGTCCCTGCCCACGGCAGGGGATCTGGAATTAGATTATCTTTACGGTCACATCCAATCCAAGCCAATCTATGACGATCCTATGTTAAAAATATATGGGTTTGCACACATGTTTGTTTTTCAGTTGCCTTTTTGGACTTAATGAAATGAGCTGTGTATTTAAGTTACCATCCTCATCAAGGGTACATACCATACAGACCTTGCCTGAATTTCCCAGTTCTTGCTGATACCTTTGGTTGCAGCTACACCTCTTCCTATGGGCACAACCTTCTCTTTTTAACCTGAGATCCTTGACCATGGGATTCTAACCTACAACAGCAAATGGCAGGAGCAGGGATTAAAGCCCACATCACAGTGATCAGAGGAGACCCTGGTGTCTGTCCTAACCCACCATGCACCTGAGCAGAGCATGTTTCATGCTTTTAGATGTGGAGCCAGCTTGTGTTTACTACTGATTTAAATCTCTTAATAATTCAGTTACCAAATAATAATTCTCAACAGATTTATATAGAGGATCCCAAAGATACAGACAAATATTTATGTGGACCAACAGCATCCATGTGTGTACAGTAGCAATGTGGTGTTTGTTATTCAGGAAGGTAAACTGTCAACAACAAATGAAGAGACATTCCTAAACCTTGTTATTTCAGAATCCAGACCTCTTTCATTTCCTTGATATCTTGACAATGCTCTGGAGTAAGGGAACTTGTGTAATGGATCTTGTCCATCTTGGGGCAAAAATGTTACTCTTGTACTTCCCAAGTGGTCAGGTAAGCCATCTGGGCAGCTTGGTCATATTTCCCAAGGAGGAAAGGTATTGACAAGTCTTTGTCTTTATTTCTCCCTGTATCAAAGAGGTCTCTCCAGATGTATTTCCCTGAAACATGATGTCTCACAAATCTCAAGTTGCTGCCTTCAAATCCATCATCCTTTCAATACTTTATAATGAGAAATGTTGTCTGCTTAGAGTTTTTATGAGATTACTTGTGTCTGGAAGGGTTAATTCAGAGGAGTCTTCCAAGGCTATCTTCCATCCCTTCTCCCCACACCTTCCCCACTCCCAGTCTTTTATTTTTTTGGACCAGTAACCTCACATTTCTGTAATCTAAATGTGCAAATGCTTTGTAGTCACGGTCCAGTAGCTGGGTTGATCTCAGACCCCTGGAGTGGCAGATGGCTAATTTGTTGCTGATTCCAGTTACAGAGAATTGTGTCACCTATTATCTTTGCACAGGTTGCTACTTAAAAGAATGCCCTGGGCAAAACCAGTGAAAAGCAAAGCAAAGAACACACTCTATGATCTGCATCATCACAGGTGAAAATATAAAATATTTCACCTTTGTGTGAAGGGCTAGAAAGGTGGACAAAAAAAGGAGAGGAGGAAGGAGGGGAAGAAGGGTAGAGGAAGACCTCATTTTCATACCAGAAGTGCAGAACAGGGCAAAGGAGGTTTGCTGCAGTCACTATGTTGAATCACAAACACCATTTTAAATGGTTTTGCAATGTGGTAATCCTTGGCTTCAGCTCCCTATTTTAACTCCCAAACAAAGCAGGCAGTTTGACATCCTGTGACACCTTCCTGCTCTTCCAGTACATGTTGTCATAGGAATCCATGGCACCACTCACTGCCATGACTGCTCATTGCATGCCCCATGGCTGCCAGGGAAAGCTGTGATGGTCCCATGATGCTGTTATGCTTACCAGGGCTACTTGCTACTTGGGAGGAGAAACCTATGCATTTCTGTGGGTTAAGGAGAAGTTTGAGGGAACTTCCAAAACTGTGTGGGGTCCAGGGTAAACTCCAGCACTGAGTGCTCAGAGGGCCTCAGCTGGCAGGTGGTGGCGGTCATGCAGAAAGATGTAGGAAATGGAGAAGGGCAGAGCAAACATTGCATGCTTGTGATAATTTTTTGCACAATCATTCCCCCAATCAAGGTTTTCTCTTTTCTCTTTGCTCTGGGAAATGCCACAGAATCAGATGAAGAATTTGGGAAGTGAGTATGGGTTCCCTGTGCAGAATTCAGTAACGAAATCTATGAACAAGGTAAGAACAGGGGGTTATGGTTGTGAAAGTTTTTGTTTCTTCCTTTTCCCTTTCCAAACCCATTATTGCAGTGTTAGACATGAAATTTTGATGTGCATAGCACAGAAACAGATATTCCAAGCACTAAGCAAAAGAGTCGAAAAAGATCAAGCTAAATAGGGCTTCTTTTTAATGCATGCCATTATGATGGTTTGGGTTTTAGAACAGTTTGTATTGTATCCAAATGATCCATCTGTGAATTATGGTTACCAACATCCTGACACCAGTACCTAAATAGGAAGGTAAAGCCTTAAATAGGTCATTTGCATAGTGAGCTTCCACATGTCTCCTTGAGCAATTTATTTGTTTCACTACATTGAGATATAATAAGAATGAAACTCTTAGAACTGCCTTTGACTCTTAGGTTCTTAATTTCCTCACCAGTTATAGCCCACTATTAAGAAGATAATATCTATTTCCCTGTGTTCAGAAAGAAAAGGTTACTGTATTGCTACTCTTATTCCACATCACCCAAGTTTCTCTATTTCTGAGTTTCCAATGGAAATGGAATGAGAAATGTCAAAACAGCCTGCAGTCTAGGAAAAATGTAGTGCTGTCAGAGAAAGCACAAAGAAGGGCAGAACAGGATGATCTTGAATGAATACTACCTATCCTATCTACCTCACAACCCTGATGAAAACTAATGTGGTATTTCGGTCAAGGTATGGATGCAATTTGAGGAATTCAATGAATAGATGTAATGTGAAGAGCTCTGTATTGGTTCTGTTTGGCTTTCTTGCTGCTAGGATATGAGGAAGGAGGACAGGTTGGTGCAAGGCTGCCTGAGTTTTCTTAGTTTCGAATATTTAGCTCAATCTGGACCAAAATGCTCTCTGGAACTCTTGGTTCATGTTATGTTTCAGATCATGTTCATTAAGTATGGTTTCAGAAGATATCCTTTATTTCCAAACACATCTTACATGCATGACTCCATCCAATGATTCATGTGCCCCACTTCATTCTCTTATTCCCATCATCCTGAAGTTAGTAAAACTTAAGTGTAGGACTGAGTGCCCATTTTTATTGGGATATATTTTAATAAGTGCTTAAGGTTTGTTTGGGTTTTTTTCACCCCCAAATCAAGGTCTTATTTAGTTTACTAGTGAAAGACAATTTATAGAATCATAGAATGGTCTGGGTGGGAAAAGACCTTAAAGACCATATAGTTCCAACCCCCTTGCTATGGGCAGGGACACCTTTCACTAGATCAGATTGCTCAGAGTCCCATCCAACCTGGTCTTGAACATTTCCAGAGATGAGACATCCACAACCTCTCTGGGCAACCTGTTCCAGTGCCCCACCACCTTCACAGTAAAGAATTTTTTCCTAACATCTAATCTAAATCTACTCTTTTTCAGTTTGAAACCATTTCCCCTTGTCCTGTCACTACATGCCCTTTTAAAAAATTTCTCTCCATCTTTCTTGTAGGGTCCCTTCAGGTACTGGAAGGCCACAATTAGCTTGCTCCAAAGCCTTCTTTTCTCCAGGCCAAACAAACCCAATTCTCTCAGCCTTTCCTCATAGGAGAGGTGCTCCATCCCTCTAATCAACTTGCTGGTTCTCCTCTGGATTTGCTCCAACAGGTTGATGCCCTTCCTGTACTGGGGACCCCAGAGCTGGATGCAGTATTCCAGGTGGGGTCTCACCAGAGCAGAGTAGAAGGGCAGAATCACCTCCCTCAACATGCTGGTCATACTTCTTTTGATGCAGCCCAGGATGTGATTTGCTTTCTGGGCTGCAAATGCACACTGCCGGCTCATGTCCAGCCTCTCATCTACCAGCACCCCCAAGTCCTTCCCAGCAGAGTTGCTGTCAATCTGTTCATCCCCCAGTCTGTATTGCCCTGACCCAGGTGCAGCACCTTGCACTTGGTCTTGTTAAACCGCATGAGATTCCCATGGGCCTACTTGAGCTTTTCCAGGTCCCTCTGGATGTCATCTCTTCCTTCAGATGTGTCAGCCACATCACTCTGCTTGGTGTCATCTGCAAAACTGCTGAGGGTGCACTTGATACCTTCATCCATGTCATTAATGAAGACATTAAATAACACTGGTACCAATACAGACCCCTGAGGGACATCCCTTGTCACTGATGTCCATTGGGACTCTGAGCCATTGACCACTACCCTCTGGATGTGACTATCTAACAACTTTCTTATCCACCTAGCAGTGCACTCATGAAATTAATTTCTCTCCAATTTAGAGAGAAGGATGCTGTAGGAGACGATGCCAAAGGCTTTACAGAACTGCAGATAAATGACATCTGTAACCATTCCCTTGTCCAGTGATGTAGTCACTCCATCATAGAAGGCCACTAGGTTGGTCAGGAAGGACTTGCCCTTGGTGAAGCCATGCTGGCTGTCTCAAATCACCTCCCTGCCCTCCATGTGCCTTAGCATAGCTTCTAGGAGGATCTGTTCCATGATCTTCCCAGACACAGAGGTGAGGCTGACAGGTCGGTAGTTCCCAGGGTCCTCCTTTCTACCCTTTTTAAAGACGGGTACAATGTTTCCCTTTTTTTCCAGTCACCTGGGACTTCCCCCGACTGCCATGACTTTTCAAATATCATGGAGAGTGGCTTGGCAACTGGCAAAGACACATTCTTCACGTCTTATCCTGTCCTGACTGGTCCAAGGGCTACAGCATGGGCAATCTCCTGTTTAATCTGTTCAAAGGCTTGTTGTTGTTCAGGGCCCCATTGGAAATCATTTTTCTTCCATGTCACAAGGTAGAGAGGACTTACAATCTGACTGTACTCAGGGATATGCATCCTCCAAAAGCCCATGGCACCTAGGAAAGCCTGTGTTTCCTTCTTGCTGGTTGGTGGGGACATGGCTGCTATTTTGTTAATCACCTCCATTGGAATCTGGCGACATCCATCTTGTCACTTCACTCCTAGGAACTGGATTTCCTGAGCAGGCCCCTTGACCTTACTTCGTTTAATGGCAAAACCAGCTCTTAGGAGAATCTGGATTATCTTCTCTCCTTTCTCAAAGACTTCCCCCACTGTGTTCCCCCATACAATGATGTCATCAATGTACTGTAGATGTTCTGGAGCCTCACCCTTTTCCAGTGCAGTCTGGATCAGTCCATGGCAAATGCTGGGACTGTGTTTCTACCCCCGGGGCAGTCAATTCCAGGTGTACTGTACACCCCTCCAAGTGAAAGCAAATTGTGGCCTGCACTCTGCTGCCAAAGGAATGGAGAAAAAGGTGTTGGCAATGTCAATGGTGGTACACCACTTTAACGGCGGAGGGGTTCGGACAGAATTGCACACGAATCAATATGATTGGCAAAAATGTCCTCTTTATTAGAGAAAAGGCAGTTTATATGCTGCTTGTGACACATAGGCATGTGATTCTTCCCCAGGTTACATTGGATACATAAGAGAAACATACTGTGGTGTACAGCACTAATTGGATAACTGCAGGTGTCCATAAAACTTGTTTTCTTGACAAAACAACTCCTCCTTCACCTTGGCACAAGGTCTCCAGTCATATTAGTGGCGCAGTATTTTACTGTTTGCACCCAGCTATGCCAAGGTAAAGGTCTCAGAAATGCAATAGAAATTGTTCACACAATTTCTGCCCTGCAACACCACTTGGCTGTCTTGGACTCCAGTTCGTACTGGAGCTCCAGCATGTACGGCACAGCAGCACTCAGGGGTGGTGTGACTTCATTGAGTCCATAGTAATCCACTGTCAGCCTCCACTCTCCGCTGGACTTACGCACTGGTCATATAGGGCTATTAAAGGTGAGCAAGTCCTGTTGACCACCCCCTGGGTCTCCAGTTCACGGATCATCTTATGTATAGGAGTCACGAAGTCTCGGTCAGTGCGATATTGCCGACGGTGTACTGTTGCTGTGGCCATCGGTACCAATTGTTCTTCAACCTTCAGCAGTCCCACAGCAGAAGGGTCCTCTGAGAGACCAGGCAAGGTGTTCAACTGTCTGATTTCCTCTGTCTCCACAGTAGCTATGCCAAAAGCCCAACGAAATCCTTTTGGGTCTTTGAAATACCCACTCCTCAGGTAATCTATGCCAAGGATACACGGGGCCTCTGGGCCAGTCACGATGGGGTGTCTGTGCCATTCCTTCCCAGTCAGGTTCACTTCAGCTTCCAGTACAGTCAACTGTTGGGATCCCCCTGTCACCCCAGAAATAGAGATGGATTCTGCCCCTACATATCTTGATGGCATTAAAGTACATTGTGCACCAGTGTCAACTAAAGCCTTGTATATTTGCAGGTCTGATGTGCCAGGCCACTGAATACACACTGTCCAATAGACCCGATTGTCCCTCTCCTCTACCTGGTTAGAGGCAGGGCACCCCTAGTCCTGGTCATGGTACTCATTGTGCTCTTCTTGTAAGTATGACCTGGAGGTCCCTTCAAGAGGATCAGACATATCATCATTCCTGTACTGTCTGGAGTTTTGCCCACAAGAGACCGGAGTAGCATTTATCCTCAAAGAGTTCCTTGTGGTACTTGTTTCTCTTTTCAATTCATGTACCCGGGTTGTTAAGGAAGAGGTGGGTTTTCCATCCCACTTCCTCATATCTTCTTCATGCTCATGGAGGTAAAACCATAGATTGCCACATGGAGTGTACCCTCTCTCCTTAGCTGGGGGACGTTGGCTCCTGATAGCAGAGACTCTAGTTTGTCCTGGCGAGATATGGAAGATCCCTTCCTTAAATTCCTCTCTTAGCTTCTGGTGTCCCTCTTCAATCTTCTTTTCCAGGCTTCGGACATGTTCAGCCAGTTTGGTTTCCACAGATGAGACATGGGTTTGTAATGGGGCAGTGAGAGTGTCTTCATAAATCCTGAGTTTACTATCCAACGCACCCACCTTGTCCTCTCCCCCTCCCTCCACTGCAGCGTTGCTAAGTAGCGGGAATACATTTCTGGCCCAAGCCATGCAAACTTTAACCACATCTAGAATGTGCATTGTACACCATCTGGACTTTTAGGGAATCTTTCGTCCTCTGAAAAGATTATCTCCAGTACGGTTAATTCCCTTAAGCACCAGATTCCTTGTTCCATCATGTTTCACTGTCCTTGCTGTATGTGGAGGTCCTCCTTGCAAAGATATCTCTCCCTCACACTGGACAACAGTCGCCATCAGAGGTTGAGTTTCCTGCCTCTTTCCAATCCCCTGATCAATGAATACATCTCGAGATAGGGATCCCAGTTGTCTTGTTTCACTCCCATCTAGAACTGTATCATTAGCCACGGCATCCCAGATTCGGAGCAGTCAGGTCAGAATGGACTCATTCGCCTGTCGCATGAACTCTCTCCGGAGTTCATGTAGTTCACCCAGGGATAGGGACCAAGTGATTATTTCTGGCTCTGTCTCCTCCGCTGGATGTGAAGGTCCTGCCTCTTCATCATCATTCACTATACGAACTGATTTAGTCTTTGATTTCCTTTTCTGGACAGGGGCGACTGCTATTGGTTTTGGTTGTCCTTCTGGCTCCTTGATGGTTTGTGTGCTGGTTGATTTATTTCTTTTTCCCTCTGACTCAGCCGTGGTTTGGGTGGACATGGTGCCTGTGGATTTGCTCCTTCTCTCCTCCCCCTGATGGTGTTGTACCATGTGAAGGAGCAAGGGGAGGGAGAAACAGGGTGTGGAATACCAGCAGTTTTTGCATCATGGCGTCGGCGAGTTGGGGGGTGGTGTGTGCGCGCACGGGGCCAAGGGGCGAGCGCAGGAGCGGGCGCCGCGTGGAGAAATGGTATGCAAAGATTTTGCGCGCGTCCCGTCGGCCCCACCCCCTAGTCCGCCCGCGTGAGCCCCGTTGGCACCACCTCCCAGCCCGCCCGTGCGAGTCCGGCCGGCACCACGTCCCCCCGCCCCCGCCCCCCCCCCCCCCAACGCATCCATGTACTCCTTTCCAAAGCCCTACTCCCTGCCGCTTATTCCGCCACGCCAGTAGCTGGCGCTTTAACCCCTTCAGTACCACCACCCTGTGGATGTACTTGTTCCTCCACACCGGTAGATGGCGCTTGTCCCCCACAAGGCCCACCACTCCCCCATAGCCCACCTATTTCCACCTCCCTGTCCCCGCATACATGCCAACATGTTTGTAATCATGGTCCTGGTTTCTCCGGTTCCAGCGCCCAGAGGAGCAGATGCTCTTACATAAAGGAACAAGCATCAACAGCTGATGATTTGAATTTGGTTAAAGTATTTCCTGTATTTTATCATCCCAACAATCACCCTGTCTGGGAACCCATCCCCCTCCCAGTTCTGAAGGATACAAAACAAGCTATTACTGACTACGGGTTAAACTCACCTTATGTAATAAGGGTACTGGGTTCACTCTTTTCTGCATACACATTCACTCCAAATGACATAAAGGAATTAGTAAGTGCCTTCTTCACTAACATGCAAACAACACTTTTCCTGGACAAATGGCAAACTCGCATTTGCCAGCACGCCCAGCAAGCCTCAGCAACCACAGGGACCCCAGTTCTGGAGTCCTTTAATAGGTTCTATGGAATGGGACCTTATATTTCCAATGAGGCCCAAACCAAGATTCCTATGAATGAATTGGACATTTCAAAAAATCTAGCCTTCCAAGCTATTCAAACCATTGCTGAGGTGGACGAACCTACACCTTCATACACACAAGCACAACAAAAACCAACAGAACCATTCATAGACTTTGCAGAAAAGCTAAAGAAAGCGATTGCAAAACAAGTCAAACACCCAGAAGCTCAAGATGCACTATTTTTAAGGTTGGCTATAAAACAATCTAATGACGATTGCCAACAAATACTAAGAACTCTTAAAGATCCCACTCCTATGGACATGGTTAAGGCATGTCGTAATGTGGGGTCTAATTCTCATAAAGCAAGACTAATAGCTGAAGCCTTAGCTGGGCCACAAACCTGTTTTTCACTGTAGTGAGACAGGACATATAAAAAAGAACTGCCCATGATTAACCACAAAATTTGAGCTTCCAAAGACATCGTGCAAGTGATGTGGCAAAGGCAGACACTGGACTAAGGATTGCCGCTCCCTCACTAACATCTATGGAGAACTGCTGCCCCCGATAAAGTCACCCGACTTAAGGAGAAAAGTGACTTTTAATTCAATGCCAGATCTTAAACAGTGCACCTGTGAACTGTCAGGAAACAAGGCAGCAAGCTCCAGGGGTGGCGTGATAACACAAACACCCCCTCAACTGCATTCCATCCTGCATAACCCATCCCTTCAGCAGGATCTTGTAGTCCACAGAAGACCACTATCACTAAGTTTTTAGACACCATGGAGCAGTGGCATCTCGGGCTGGAAACAATTTTTTAGGGGGGGAGTCACTCAGCAGATGCAGCTGTCCAAACTGATTTGGAAGATGCAGATCTGTCCTCCCCCAAGTCCATTTAAACAAACCCTTTTTAACTTGCTTTGAAATTTTGCTTTCTCTGTTTGTATTGTTATTAACTATTTCTTGTGTCACAGTATGCTGCAAGAGGACTATCACAACAGACATTTCCAAACAAATAAGAAAGTGTGAGATATGGAGGAGCAAGATTCAGGATGGGAACAGTTCCAGGCGTGGAGAAAAGCATACAGCAATTGGCAGGACTTTATTATATGGACCTTACAGTTATCATATGGATTTTACTGTTATTATGTGGTTTCATTGTATTCACACTACACAGTGCACAGCCTGGACATGCCCAGGCTTGCCATGAGTTTGCCTGCTGCCTGCTCCCTGCTTCCCCCACTCCTCCCCCTTTTGCCCGTGTCCCTATCCTGGTTTGTCCCCCCGCTTGTCTGTCTCATGCTCCGCCCAATGTTCTGGCCCTTTCCCCTTCCGAGCTGATAAAAGACCGGGTGCACGCGTGAATAAAGCATTCTACCTGCATCCCAGCTTTGTGTCCCGGACTCGTGCAATGCCACAGTCCCCCCTCCTTTTCGGACCGCGGCAGTACCATGTCAAGTAGTGCCCAGTAGGCAGTGGCCAGGGCCCAGCAGGTTGCTGTGAGCTGGCCATCTCTGGAGCTGCCAGAGCATTTTTCCTTCACCAGTCTTATCATGCTAACAGGATCCTGCAGTTGTTCAGGGGTGAATTTCCAGATCATTGGAGGAGAAAACTTCTTCAAATACTGGCTGATGTCCTCCCACTTCCCGTGCCATTCAACATTATCCACTCTCAGGGCAGGCATCCAAACAACCTCCCTAGAAGGCCCTGTTCTGACCCTAAGCATGGTGTAGGCAGTACAGAGCAGACAAAGCAACACTAACAACAACACTATGCTGTCTTTAACATCAAAAGGAAACTCAATATTTTCAAAGACTGTTGTAGCAGGTCTGAAGGGGAAGAAGGAGGTGAAAGGCTGGAAACAACCATTCCCTCCTGTTCCCCCAAAAGGCTGGGTGTGAATTTCAATGAGGCCCCAGAGGTAGCAACCCAAACCAGGACAGGCAAACAAGACTGAATACACATTCACATTGAAACTCACTGCTTCTGATGTTATGATGACAGAAACATAGTATATTAATAAAGCAATTTTGATCCCTCTCCCTGGTCTTAAAGAGAGCATCAAAATAGGCAAATAGTTCCCCATATGTGGAAATATGAACAGGCTCAGACATCCACGTGAATACATCAAGCAACATGGTGATCAGGGAGTTTCTGTATCCAAATACACAAATGCTTAAAATGAAATTGTAATTTTGACTTCTCTCTCTGACCCATGTTGGGTGCCAAAAAATGTGCTGGTTTAAAGATAAACCGGCAGGAGAAATGAACCCAACTCAAAAAGAGATTATAAGTCAGAGTTACAATTTAATAAAATAATAAAATAAATACAATTATACGGACAAACAATTGGTTTTAACCCACAAAATCCAGATGTATAACCCAGCAATCTGGGGCACGAACAGAATGGTGTTCGTGGGCCCCCATGCTGAGCCCCACGTGGTCCCCCTGAGTTCAACATAAAAGGAGAAGAAAAACCTGTTGGTGAGAGTGCTGGTCACAGTCTGGTCGAGGTTCTGGTCCTCCTCTGGATCTGACAAATGGGCCCAGAAGTCCCAAGACCCCCAAGGTTATATACACTCAGGTTCAAGTGGGAATGCCAGTACCTCCCCCAGGGCAGGGAGTTCCACAATGGGTGATTGTGAGTTGTGAGATATTTTTGGAATCCTTGGTGGCCGATTAGCAGACATGACCCCTCAGGCTGGGTGGGGTGTGGAGGTGCTAATGACTCCCTGGAGGGGAGTTATCACACCTGAGTCATTGGTGTGAGGATAGGAACATCCTCCTATCTCACAGGCTTCCCAACACCCAGCCTATAGCCTGAGGGGCCAGGTGTGCTCTGGGCAGCTGCTGCAAATGGTCTATTGTTAACAGTTCCTGGGAAATGACATAGAGGGTGTAGAATACACAGTTTGGGTTACACCCACATGGTGATGAACTGGTCCTGGATACTCTAACTAGGATATCACCCCATCCCTACACAACTGAACATCTCTATACTCTTCCCAGCTTACCTGTGCTTGTTTCTGCTGCCTGTCCATTTGCTTCTTTTCCTTTAGTTTGACCAGCAGTTCCCTACTCAGCCATGCCTGACTCTTGCCTTCCTTGCCCGATTTCTTGCTCCTGGGCATTGCCAGCTCTTGTGCTCTATGGAAGACTTCCTTAAAGATCTGCCAGCTCTGTTCCACTCCCTTGGCCCTGAGGGCAGTCTCCCAGGGGATTCCACTGACTATCTCCTTGAACAGCTGGAAGTCTGCTTTCATAAATTTCAGTGGCCTAACTTTACTCCTTATCTGACCCATATCCTGCTGGTGTGCAGGGCGGTCCCAGTGCCTGGTGAGCAGGATGGGGTACTCCGTCTTGGTGGTTGGCAGCGGAGGATGAGGGGAGCAGCAGCAGGCAGTGAAAGTGCTGGTGCCGGCCAGCAGCCACCGGCGGTGGGAGCATGGGGGCTCACCAACTCATCTGCCATCCAAGAACAAAGAGCGGTAGCCACTCCCTCTTGATCGCAGTGCAGGTACAGAGAAGAGGCAGCGGCAGGGGCGCCGGCATGGGGGAGCTGCAGGAACCAATGGGGTGCCACGGCAGGTACGGCAGGAAGCAGGCGGGGGTCAATGCAGCACATCCTTAACCAGTGAGAGGGGGCAATGGTGTAAACTGTTGTGCCTTTTATTCTTCTCCAGTTATCATGGGACCCCTTGTTCCCGGGAATCCCATCCCCTCCACCACTCGCCCCCTGTCTGCTTCCTCGGCAACCTCCAGACCGCACTCCACTATCGGTGAACATGGTGGCATGGAGAAATTCAAGAAGAGAATCTAACCTACAACAATGAGTAATGAATCTTTTAGTCCCTCCTATGTTATCACCACACTCTCTGTAATATACTCAGAGGTTTTGACAGAATTTGAGGGTTGTTTATAGCTTTTGTAGCAAAGGAAATTGTGGGAGAGTGGTAATTCTTATGTTCTCTGCAGTTATATATTTATAATCTACAGGGATATTTGCCTTTGTTTTATTTAAATTCGCTGGCAACTAGAGATTTATTTATCAAGTGTCACTCCCTGAAGGAAGATAAATGCCACATAGCAAAGACTTCATCTATTATACAAACAAATTTGAAGGCTTTGCTACAGAATTCCTCTGCCTTCTGAATGCCATAAAAATGTCTTCGGCTGAACCAAGACAGAGTGGCAGCATCTTATGACCTTTTGATCAACTGAGATCTCAAACCATATTAGTGCATAGATGTGATGGAAAGAAGACCAGGAATAACCTTTTTAGCATGAGATCCTTCCCATGAATATCCTTCCTGGGTATATTCGGGTGGTTAATCACTAGGGTCAGAACATCATTTGAAAACAGGGGAGTGAAATGCTGGTACAGGAAATCTAAATATGCTCAGGTTTGCCAACTGCAGCTGGATATTACAGCTTACAGTTTCTCCCTAATATTCTCCTACCCTCTTGTTTCTATCAAACCTGTGGGTGACCTTGCAATATTTCCTTTCACTAATAACCCCATTTTGGTAGAAAGATAAACACAAAATGGACCCTGAGTCCTTGGCCCGCAGGGGAGCTGTAGTCTCCGAATTGAAGGTACACAAATGGTGAATATAAATATCTGACTGAGAAGAGAAACATTCAGGTGGAAATGTCTCTGTCATTTTAGAGATAATAACAGTAATGTTTAAACCTATTTCCACCGTTTCTAGGAAAAAAATGCAAATTTTATAAAAATGCACAACCCTGATGTTTTGAGGGGTTTTTTGACTCTCTTTACAACACCAAACAGAAACAAGAACAACTTTTACATTGATCTTACTTGCCTGCCTGAGCAGGATTACTGCTGAAACTTTGCTGTAGGTTTGAATTAGCCTTCTTTTAATCTTAATGACCAATATGATTCTTCAACCTCCTCAATAAGTGAGCATAAAGGAACGCTCATTTATTGCTGACTCTGCACATTGGTAATGTTTGTGCCAAAGTTTGATCTGGTTGCTGTGGCCACTTTACCACTTTTGGAAGGAAGAAAGGACAGGACGGACACATATTTGTAAATCACAGAATCACAGAATGATTGAGGTTGGAAAAGACCTGCAAGATCACTGAGTCCAACCTTTGACTAATGACCACCTTGTCAACTAGACCATAATACTACATGCCATGTCCGGTCTTTTCTTGAACACCTCCAGGGATGGTAACTCCACAACCTCCCTGGGCAACCCATTCCAATGCTTGACAACCCTTTTGGTAATGAAATTTTTCCTGATGTCCACCCTGAACCTCTCCTCGCACAGCTTGAGGCCATTTCCTCTTGTCCTGTTGCGAGTTGCCTGGGACAAAAGGCCAACCCCCACTTTGCTACAACCTCTTTTCACGTAGTTGTAGAGAGCGATAAGGTCTCCCCTCACCTCAATGTCTTTCTCGAAGTGAGAGGCCCAGAACTGAACACAGTACTAGAAGTGCACCCTCACTGGTGCCAAGTACAGAGACACAATCACTTCCCTATTCCTGTAGTCAGTTCTTCTCACAGTAAAGAGCTTGTCTTCAGCTTCTTGTATCTCAGAGGCACCCATGGAAACAGACTTGCTTTGCCTTGGGCAACTCAGCACAGAAGTTCATAGAATCATAGAATCATAGAATCATAGAATCATAGAATCAGTTGGGTTGGAAGGGACCTTCGAGATCATCAAGTCCAACCCTCGATCCACTACCGCTGTGGTTGCTAGACCATGGCATTAAGTGCCACATCCAGTCTTATCTTAAAAACCTCCAGGGACAATGAATCCACCACCTCCCTGGGCAGCCCATTCCAATGTCTAATTACCCTCTCTCTAAAGAATTTCTTCCTAATATCCAACCTAAACCTCCCCTGGCACAGCTTAAGACTATGCCCTCTTGTCTGGGAGAAGACACCAACCCCCACCTGGCTACAACCTCCTTTCAGGTAGCTGTAGAGAGTGATGAGGTCTCCCCAAAACCTCCTCTTCTCCAGGCTGAACAACCCCAGCTCCCTCAGCCTCTCCTCATAGGACTTGTGTTCGAGTCCCTTCACCAGCCTTGTTGCTCTTCTCTGGACCTGCTCCAGCATCTCAATATCCTTCCTGAACTGAGGGGCCCAGAAATGGACACAGTACTCCAGGTTTGGCCTCACCAGTACTGAGTACAGGGGAAGAATCACTTCCTTGGACCTGTTGGCCACACCGTTCCTGATCCAGGCCAGGATGCCATTGGCCTTCTTGACCATCTGGGCACACTGCTGACTCATGTTCAGCTTCCTGTCAATCCAAACTCCCAGGTCCCTCTCTACTTGATTGCTCTCCAACCGCTCTGTCCCCAGCCTGTAGCGCTGCATGGGGTTGTTGTGGCCAAAGTGCAGGACCTGGCACTTGGCCTCGTTGAACCTCATCCCGTTGGAATCAGTCTAACTCTCCAGACTGTCCAGGTCCCTCTGCAGAGCCCTCCTGCCTTCCATGTGGTCAACACTCCCCCCCAACTTAGTGTCATCTGCAAATTTGCTGATGGTGGACTCAATCCCCTCATCTAAATCATCAATAAAGATATTAAATAGAACTGGGCCCAACACTGATCCCTGGGGGACACCACTAGTGTCCGACCACCAACTGGATGCAGCACTGTTCACCACCACTCTCTGGGCCCAGCTCTCCAGCCAGTTCCTAACCCAGCAGAGAGTGCTCCTGACCAAGGCGTGGGCTGCCAGCTTTTTCAGGAGTATGCTGTGGGAGACAGTGTCAAAGGCTTTGCTGAAGTCCAGGTAGACTACATCCACAGCCTTCCTATGGGACATCTTACAATCCTCCAATGTACCATGGTTAGAGCAATTGGCAAGTACTTGAAGGGGGATACTTTTTTGGGGGTATGCAATTTAAAGTTGCAAACATTGAAAATGCAGTATCAGGCAGATGACAGTGGTGTGGTATGGGAAAAGGAGGACAGTGGTTTATTTATGAAGTTAAGCTGCCTACGTGCAACATCTTTGTCATTTTAAACACGACATCTGGTTCTTTGCAATTATTCTTCCATGCAAATGGCAGTAACCTTTAATAAGAGTGATTTCACAAACCAACAAAAGATTATTGTTATAACAAAATTTTGTAAAGTAAAATATTAGCAGGTATTTTCCCCAAAAATGCCAAGGCAGTGGAAAGGATTCAAAAAGGTTTATTTTGGATGCAAAGACACTGAAAACTTACAAAGAAAAATTCTGCACCAGGAGTGAGAGTACTGGGTCTGAGAAAGTAACCCCTCTTGATCTTTTCAAGGCTTCTTATCTTCTCTGGCCTCCCTTCCCCAGCTTCAAGGCAGGCACAGCCTGTAACATCCTAAGGGTTTATCTCTCCTCAGGAGAGAGAGAGAGAGAGAGAGAGAGAGAGAGAGAGAGAGAGAGAGAGAGAGAGAGATTGCTACTTCCTCTCTGGGACACAGGAGGGAAAAAAACACTTCCCTGTCCTTGAAAAAGGGGTTTCTTCTTAGGCAGAAAGTCTCCTTAAATAACATTTAATTAAGCTCTAATTATCTCATTACAAATTCTTTTGGAAAGGGGGTACCTATTCCTACAGTTTGGAGTCATACACTTCCCTTCTTCTGGCTGGAAAGAGATCATCTTCGGCAAGAAAAGAGGAAGAAGGACATGTTACCCAATGTCTTAGGCTGCATCTGTCTTAAGCAAGTTAAGAAGTTTCTGGGAATGTTCATGGGAGTGTGACTGGGTATACTCAAACTACTAGACCAGTCCTTGGCACATTTTTGGGCCATGACAGCTATCAAGATCTTAAGTCATTCCTAAGCATGGATCAGGGTTCATCCCAGTGAACTGTTTGCATTTAGCTACTGCATTAGGGAAGTTAAGATATACAAACTGCTCTGTGCCAGTTTGCCTCAATGCCTGGGAATATTTCTGGGCACATTTAATTTACTAGTGGATGAAGAGACTCAACCCCAACTGAGAAACTGGACTTCATCATCCTAAACTCCATTTGTCAGCAGTGGGAAAGGGGAGCCACCATCAGAGGCTGATTCAACCTCCTTTGGTCCTGACTTCTCCAAATTGTAGACAATTGCTAAGGCAGCTAAGCCTACAGGGTTCAACATGCTGGTGGCATATAAAAGACTACATTATCCCAGAAAATGGTGATGTATAATACAGGTGCGTTTCCTGCATATTTACAAGTCACCTCTCCTGCCTCTCCAAGCTCAGATAAAAAGGGTATGAAGTAATTGAGGCGTTCTTTCCTGCAACAGTGAGTGCCACCCATTATTTTTCTTCACAGAAAGTATTTCTTTCTCCCTCACCATAGGGAGGTTCCTTTTTCAACAGGTTCCAACCATGGTGTTCTATATAATTTCCTTTTAAGTGTTTGGCAGTTGATAGTGAAATGTGTCCTTTGGAGACAATTGTAGACATAATAAAACAGCTCATGGAAGGATACAGCATTATGTCTTTCTAATATAAGTAAACTCTTTGTTTGATAAAGTTTTGAGTCCCCCCCTAATACAAATATACATATGTATATGTATATATATTTTTCCCCACTGAATCAAAAACCTCAGTGAAAAAAAATAACTTTGGCTCAACAACTGGAACCAAAATATAATGTTTTATTATCTTTTCTTTCATTGAAATCTGTTCATGCACAAGATGATCTAAGACTTGTTTAAACATATTAAAAAAGGCATTTTCCCTTCAAGAATACCTCAAGTGTTTGATCACAGTGGGAATGAAATTATTGGTCGAATTTGGCACATATTTGTGAACATGACCTTAATCTGCAGGTTTCAGGGGAGAAGGTATTTTCTTCAGGTATTTCAGTAAGTCATATAAGTAAATTATATTTTTGACATGTTAAAAATGTTCCATTTTAGACAAAAGAAACAATATCCCAGTTGTGTCACTGAAATTCAATGCCCTGCGTTGCTTGTTAACAACTGCACATTTATTGTTTCAATGTCTCAGTTTTCTATCAAGTATCAATGCACTGCTACATACCAAATAATCAATAGTTCTATCTGTTGAGTATGCCCTGGAAATACGATATTACTGTTAATATTGATCTACACAGCAGAAATCAAGGCATCAAACTTTGCAGGCATTACTTGCTAGCAATCTGCCTTTTACTTGCAGAGTAACCAGCTTGAAAATTGCTGTTCCCCAGAGACCAATGTTGTTTGCACACCTTCTTTCCATGTATCATAATGAGCATGGACATAAACACAAGGGTGTCAGGGCCCAGGTGACCTGCAAATATGGTACATATAGTTTCATTTCATCCCTCTGTGGTTTCTGGGTGCAGCAAACCAGCTGCAAAGAGCACTGGTAAAATCAAGCTGCAACGGTTTCAGTATCTGCCTCTAAGGGTACAACACAGCAGACTGACCGTGTCCCAGTGTACCACAAAGATGCTCAGAGGGTTGGAGCACCTCTCCTATGAATAAAGACTTAGACAGTTGGGATTCTTCAACCTGGAGACGAGAAGGCTCTGGGGAGACTTTATTGCAACCTTTCAGTACCTAAAGGGGCTACAAGAGAGCTGGAGAGGGACTTTTCCCAAGGGTATGGAGTGATAGGACAAGGGGAAATGGCTTCAAACTGACAAAGGGCAGGTTTAGACTAGATATTAGGAAAAATTCTTAACTGTGAAGGTGGGAGGGCACCATGCCTGGAAGTGTTCAGGGTCAGGTTGAATGGGGCTTTGAGCAACCCGGTCTAAAGAAAGATGTCCCTGGCCATGGCAGGGGGATTTGACTTACATGATCTGTAAAGGTCCCTTCCAACCCAAACCATTCTATGATGCCATGGGAAGAGCGAGATGGGCTGTGGATGGATAACTCGAGACCTCTGGCAACCTTCTGCAAGTATTGTGAGCAACATCATTGGTGGTTTGTTTGGTTTGCTTGCAGAGGTGATTTCACACTCAAGTTATAGGTTGGGAAAAATAAGTTCTGAAACATTGAGGTGTGCTGGCAGCATCAAAAGCATCTGTTCTTTGCTCTCCTGTCCTCTCCAGGCTACCAGGTTTCCTCAGGAGTAAGAAAATGTAATGCTCCCCATTTCCACATGTGTGTTCACATACACCTCTATGAGTTTGATGGTCTTTGCTGTATCTGTAATGGCTTTGCAATGAAACTGTGAATGAAAGTTTGGCAGACTGGTTTTACAGTTGTCAGTTTTCCCAGAAGCAGTCCCAAATTTTATTAAGATATAGGCATGATTTCCTATAAGCTCTTTTCAGATTTTACTAGATCCATATAAATTTATTTAGTATTTTTTCTATGTACCACCAAAATTACTTGACACAAATATCTTCATATAGGAATACTATAGTTCTGGTCTCTCACGTTTGAGCAGTAGCTACACCATACAATGCTACTCTTTCTTTAATAAGTGGCTCTGCTTTGATAATAAGATAGCAACTTGGACCTGAGCAGAGCATAACTTCAGTGAGGATAAGTGAGGAGATGTAGGCATTTGGGGGGGAATGGCTCCACTGTGCCACCATGGCTATGAAACTGTGCAGGACAATAATGGAAGCATAAAAGCAGGACCCTCACATGGCTGGAAGAAGTTCATGAGAGCCCCTGACAAGGTAAGATAGGAAAACATTTTTCCTTACACATGTCTTAGGAAGAGTGAATCAGGAGAAATGGTTCCCTCTTCAGTGCCTCACTCCCCTTCTTAGGAAGGTGGCCTCATCTCTGATTCAGTATTGTCATGTGCTACCAACTTAGTTCTATCATCTAGGTGACCTTTACCCACATTGTCAGAGGTCCCCTTGCTCCCAAGGAGCAAATTTATCAACCTTATCCTTCATCTGAGAGCTTCAGCTTATCTCCTGCATGGAAAACCATTTAGCACTGGCGAGATGAAGCTCAAGACAATGTCTTGGGAAGTCTATGTGAAGAACAAGATGCGTATTGTCTCTTACTGGGAGGAATAAAGGTTAGGTTTGAAGTGCTCAGAGTAGAATTTCAGGGGAAATGCAATGCAAGGCTCTTTATCTACTGGCACTTCCTAAGACTTGACTTCATATAAAAAATTACATTTCTGCACTTTTTCAGAGGGAAGAAACAAAAATTCAGACACTCAACCAGGAGCAGGTATGACTTACAGTTGCTCAGGGTTGCTACTTGGCAAGAACACGAAGTTACAACTGAAGTTGTCATCAGTTTTGGTTGTGTACTATCAACAAAAGGAGGTGATGCCACGGTTGCATGCTCTTCAAAACATTTCTCCCTCCAGCAGTATCCCCTCTTCTCTGTACAGCCTCAGCAGCTTACTTCATCTGCTTCAACTGAAATCACAAATGATGTAATCATATTTTTTCTTCCATTGGATGGTGAGTAAATGACCATTTCTGCCTTTATCTCCTCTGTTAGATAAAATCCCCCAAAATGCCATCAGTGAAGTTCAAAGGTCATTGGTGACTTTAAAATCCTCTCCAATTGCCTTGGATCAAACCCAAATGCAATAAAAATCAATGTGAGAGTCAAGAGGCAAAGAAACCAAGAGGATGTGTCCAAAGCAAGCAGCTTGTTGATTTCAGAGTGTTTCTGGTAGACATCTGCTTGTCTGAATTTGAGGATATGATGCTTTTAGAAGTCAGAGAAAAAAACACAGTCTTCAGATATTTTATTCGATAACAGCAGTCTCTTTTTTTATGCCCATTTTCTTAGAGCCTCAAGAATGTCCTGTTTTGCAATCAAATTATAATTAGATGTTTATAGTGCTGAAATACCATGATGTGCAATTCTCTAATTAAAAAAAAAGAAGTCTTTTTGAAGCCTCTAAAAATTTTCTCCTCACCTCCCTTCATGAGTGAGCAACATAATAGAGTGTGTTTCTAAAACTTAATAGCCACTCATGGTTAACGATTGGCCCTTTTTAGCTAAAAAAGATACATTTTTTTCATGCTGCTCCTATTTCAACTCTGTGGTCTCAGACTTGCTCTGTCTAACAAAGAAACCAATTCTTCTATGGATGGTGTTAACCAAGACAACAGTGACCAAATCACATTTAAGAACTAAATTCCCCTTTTATTCCCAAAGGTGGTCAGGATCAAAACAGCAAGAGATCGAAGCTAGAGAGAGAAACTTGAACTCCTGGTATCTCCTTCTTGTGAACAAATAAAGACACTGTAGATTCCTTCACTGCCAATGTGACCCCTTTAATCAGCAGCATGACTGCAGTTAAGAAGATGAAATTGTGCATAAGAATCTCTGTTGTGATCATAGCATTATAAAACAAATATATTATTGTTCTTGGACAAAAGACTGTATAATGTTAAAAGATGAAGATGGGAGTTGAAGGGTTGGCAGAGACATGCAGGCAGTAATGGGAAAAGACTTCACAGAATCACAGAATCATAAAATATCCGGAGTTGGAAGGAACCCACAATGATCATCGCGTCCAACTCTTAACCCTGCACAGAACCATCCCAAAGAGTCACACCATGTGCCTGAGAGTATTGTCCAAATTCTTCTTGAACTCTGTCAGTCTTGGTGCTGTGACCACTTCCCTGGTGTCTTGGTTTTAAGACAATGTTGCCAGGGAAACGGGACCTTAGATGGAATAGAGAGCCCTCTTTTCCTGGACTTAATGCAACTTTAAAAATAAATTGAGACTCACGAGTAATGAAGTAGAAACAAAGTAACAATGTTTACTGAAAACCAAAAGGCAAAACCGAAAATAAACTACAAACACAGAGTAACAGAGAGGGAATATCAACCAGAAAAGTCTCTTTGTCCACTTCTATGTTGTTGAATCGGTAACTGTGGTTTCCTTCAGTGGGCTTTCTCAGAGGTGACTGGCCCCCAGCGGTACCGGCAGCCACCATGCTACAGTGGTGACAAAATGGCGGCCATGGCCCTGGATAGCAGTGGCAACTGTAAGAGCTGGCAGGCGGAATACAGTGGGCAGGAGAGGGGACTGGCTCCCCTGCAGGCACTGGCGACCCACGGAGCAAGGTTGTGATGGGACAAGCCCTCAACCCAGCATGGTTGCCACAGCGATGGTCCCCCCACCTCTTGGTGGCTAGAATGGGTTCTGGCGACGTGGCAGTGGGGGTCACTGAAAGGGAGGGGAAGGCAGCAACTTCCAGTCGAGAGCCGAGCATGGAACAAAAAGAGAGTGAACGTGATGCCAGGTGTCCTTATACCCCTCCAACTCCTGCAGGGTTTCCCGTGATTTCATCTCCCCTGCCCCCCTGATCGCGGGGTGACAAACACCTTAAAGTGTGGCCTTCCCACCCCCGTCTCCAGCAGGTCCCAGCACTGGCTGTGTAAGCAGATTGCAGTGCCATTATTAGCACTCGCCCCCTAATAGTGGTATGGCAAAATTACAAGAGACAATTTTAAACCTACAACACTTGGGGAGCCTGTTCCAGTGCTCAACCACCCTGGGGGTGAAGAACTTTCTTCTAATATCTAACCTAAACTTCCTCTGACACAACTTCAGGGCATTCCCTTGTGTCCTGTCATTGGTCACCAAAGAAAAGACACCAGTTTCTGACCCTCTTCTTCCCCCACAAGGAAGTTGTAGACTGCGATGAGGTCTCCCCTCAGTGTCCTCTTCTCCAGGCTGAACAGACCAAGTGACCTCAACCTCTCCTCATACAGCTTCCCCTCAAGGCCCTTCACCATCTTCATAGCCGTCCTTTGGATGCTCTCTAATAGCTTAAAATCTTTCTTATATTGTGATGACCAAAACTGCACACAATATTCATGGTGAGGCCACATCAGCGCAGAGTAGAGAGGGACAATCACCTCCCTCAACCAGTTGGCGATGTTTTCCCTGATGCCCCCCAGTACGCGGTTGGCCCTCCTGGATGCCAGGGCACACTGGTGACTCATATTCAACTTACCATCAAACAGGATTCCCAGGTGCCTTTCTGTGGCACATACAACCAGGGTTGCCCCATCTCAGGTGCAGAATCCTGCACTTGCCCTTGTTGAACTTCATCTGGTTGGTGATTGCCCATTGCTCTAATTTGTCAAGGTGTCTCTGCAGGGTCCCCCGCCTTTGAGGGAATCAACAGATCCTCCCAGTTTTGCATTATCTTCATACTTCCTTAACATCCCTTTGAGTCCTGCGTCCAAGTCATTTATGAAGATGTTGAAGAGCACTGCACCTAAGATGGAGCCCTGCAGAACCCCACTAGTGACAGGTCACCAGTCTGATATTACCCCATTCGCTATCACCCTTTGCGCTCGACCCGTGAGCCAATAGTTCACCCACTGCATGATGTGTTTATCCAGCTGTGTGCTGGACATTTGGTCTAGAAGGATCCTGTAAGAGACAGTATCAAAAGCTTTACTGAAATCCAAAAAGATGACATCAGCTGACTTCCCTTGATCAACTAGGTAGGTTACCTTGTCATAGAAAGAAATCAGGTTTGATAAGCAGGACTTTCCTCTCATGAAGCTGTGCTGGCTGTGACCAATGACTGTGTTGTCTTTCAGGTGTTTTTCAATACCTCCCAGAATAATCTTCTCCATAACTTTATCAGGCACTGAAGTGAGACTGACAGGCCTGTAGTTTCTGGGGTCTTCCTTCTTGCCCTTCTTGAAAATCAGGACAACGTTCGCCAGTTTCCAGTCATCTGGGACCTCTCTGGATTCCCAAGACCACTCAAAAATCACAGAGAGGTTTTGCGATGACATCAGCCAGTTCTTTGAGGATTCTGGGATGAATCCATCAGATCCCATAGATTTGTAGGGATCCAGCTGAAACAGCAGATCCTGCACAATTTTAGGGTCGATCATTCTTGCAGTCATGGTCCTCTGGCTCAGGGCACTGAGACCACCTTGGTCCATCATCCGTGTTGAAGACAGAGGCAAAGAAAGCATTAAACACCTCTGCCTTATCTCTGTCTCTGTTTGTGAGGTGACTATCCTCATCCTGAAATGAGCTGACGATATTTTTAAACTGCCTATTGCCACTAAGGTATTTGAAAAAATTCTTTTTATTGTCTCCCACATTTCTGGCCAACTTCAACTCCAGTTGAGCTTTGACCACATGAATTTTCTTTCTACAGTGGCAAGCACCATCTCTTAATTCTTCCCTGAGCAGCCTGGTGTCTGCTTTCCTCATGTCCAGGGTTGAGGTTTTGCGGGCACTTTTCCTTCTGTCAACAGAGATTTTAAACTCGATCCCTTGATAGTCACTGTGACAAAGATGGCCACCAATCCATACTTCACTCATGAGATCTGCTCTGTTGACAAGCAGCAGATCAAGAAGAGCATTTTTCTGAGTCAACTTCCTTAGGACCTGTTCCATGAAGTTGTCATCTGGGTTTTTTAGGAATCTTCTGACCTTGGTTGTACCAGCTGTGTGATGCTCCCAGTTAATTTCTGGCAAGTTCAAGTCCCTCATAAGGACAAGGGCAGTTGACTTGGAAGTGTCCCTTAGTTCCTCAAAGAATAATTCATTGGCATCCCATCTGGGAGGTCTATAGTAGACTCCCACGATGACATCCTCCCAGGCAGAAAGGGACCTGGGAGTGCTGATTGACAGGAGGCTGAACATGAGCCAACAGTGTGCCCAGATGGTCAAGAAGGCCAATGGCATCCTGGCCTGGATCAGGAACAATGTGACCAGCAGGACCAGGGAAGTGATTCTGCCCCTGTACTCAGTACTGGTGAGGCCTCACCTGGAGTACTGTGTCCAGTTCTGGACCCCTCAGTTCAGGAAAGATGTTGAGGTGCTGGAGCAGGTGCAGAGAAGGGCAACGAGGCTGGTGAAGGGACTGGAGCACAAGTCCTATGAGGAGAGGTTGAGGGAGCTGGGGTTGTTTAGCCTTGAGAAGAGAAGGCTCACGGGAGACCTCATCGCTCTCTACAACTACCTGAGAGGAGGTTGTAGGCAGGTGGGGGTTGGTCTCTTCTCCCAGGGAACCAGCAGTAGGACAAGAGGGCATGACCTTAACCTGCGCCAGGGGAGATTTAGGTTAGATATTAGAAAGAAATTCTTTACAGAGAGGGTAATCAGGCATTGGAATGGGCTGCCCAGGGAAGTGGTGGATTCTCCGTCCCTGGAGGTTTTTAAGATGAGGCTGGACATGGCACTTAGTGCCATGGTCTAGCAACTGTGGTGGTAGTGGATCAAGGGTTGGACTTGATGATCTCAGAGGTCCTTTCCAACCCGTCTGATTCTATGATTCTATGATTCTATGATAATTCTATGATTCTATGATTTGTTTGCCCCTTGATTCTTACCCAGAGGCTCTCAATTGTGCCATTGCCAACTGTGAGCTCCATACATTCTAACCCTTCTATAACATGCAGTGATACTCCTCTGCCTCTTCTGCCCTGCCTATCCCTGCTGAAGAGCCTGTAACCATCCCACCAGGGCATTCCAGTCACAGGTCTCATCCCACCAGGTTTCACTTATGCCAATGATGTCAAATCTCTGGGACTGGCCAAAGCTTTGAGCTCCTCTTGTTTGTTTCTCATGCTGCATGCATTGGTGTAGAAACATTTCAGGTGTGGTTCATTGTAGCCAACACCTCATGAGGCAGATTGAGGAATCCCATTTTGTGTGTGGTCAGCCCTGCTGCTGCTTTCCACCACTTTTTCGACCTCTGGCACAACAACCCACTTTCTGCCGTTTTTTCTTTTTTGACTGCTGGCACAGCCACCACCACTGCTACAGCAGCATTGGGGGAATTCGGGGGGAGAGTTGCCCTTTGTGAACTTCTTCACACATCACCTGCCAGTCATGGCAACAGCTCTGCCCTGGCTCCATTGTGATCTCACGACCGCGCTGGGACTGCACTTAGCGGTGCACAGAAGAAAGAATTATTTTTGGTGACATTTTCTCTGTTATTGTTTGGTTAATGTTTTGTTCTGTTTTGTTCTCCTTTTTTAGTACAAAATTGTTATGAATTTCTACACTTTGTTTGAAAGTCTCATACTTTCAAATTTACAGCAATTTGGAGGCAAAGTTTTCTATTCCATCGGATGTCCTACCTCCTGGCATACATTGTCTTTAAACCAAGACAAGAGTTGGAACCCAATGTAGGGCACAAGAGGAAAAGTAGAAACAGAATAACAGTTTTGAGTAATCCATTTGTGTATTGGATATAGAACCCCTCAGACGTCATGTTATTTATCTTATTCCTGCTTTTTTGGCTGCTTTTTTGGCATATATTCCTGCATACGTATTTTCCATTTATAGGTGGTTATCTCAAAGTAGGTTCTATAACCAGGGCAACTGTGGCTATTCTTCAGTTCATAACTTGGATCTGTGGGGTGGTAAATTCAATGCCTATAATTCTCCTGTGGAATGTGTTTTCAGGGCTTTATTACAATCACAACCTAAACTGTTATCCCTGGGGCTTTAGTGATAATGGCACCCAATCTGGGAGAGAAACACAGGGGAGCGTTTTTTCCCAGTCCTTCACCCATTTCTCCTTCGGGTCCACCACAACAGTTTTTGAAGTGCTTAAATTCCCTCTAGACGTTAAGGATACCATATTTTTGGTGATGGTTCTACCACGTTTATTCACTAAGGCCCACTCAGTAGAGACAGGCTGAAGGATTTTTGGGTAGCTACTCCAGCATCTGCCCCAGAGACTAGGGACACTGTGCAGAAACCTGCCCCAGGAGCTGGGGACACTGCCCAACAGCTTGCTCTAGACATGAACCATCCTGACTTTATGGGGATGTGGGAAAAGATAGGTCAAGTGCTGAAGGAATATTCAACCCCAATAGTTTGGAAACTCCTCCCTGACCAAACACAGATCACTAGTAAGATAGCAGAGTGCTTGAAGAAAACCACTCCATGAGGTCCAGAGAGGACCAACTTATTGCAATGTGCTGGACCCCGGCCAACGCTTATTGTACAATGGTCTGATGCCAATAAGTGCCCCCAAGAAGGTGCAGAGAACTGCTCAGAGACAAGTTTTAGTCTTTAAACAGCGAGGTATATTTATTTAGGCAAGGTTGGAGAGCAGTCAGCTCACGCTGGACAAACTACTCTGTCTCTTTAGTAAGCAGACATGATTATATACCATTTTTACAGGTGATTGCAAAATTTCACATACATATTCATATAATTGCAACATCTAGTTATAATATTCATAATAGGTGGAGTTTGGGCGGAGTCGGGGGTGTGGTCTTCAATTTGGGGAGAATCTAGGAGGGTCGTTCCTGTTTCTTCATCCTCTGGGGGTCATATTTTACTCCTCTCCCTCGACTGAACTTTTCAACTTTCTTGGTTTTTACTGACTCCATGGTGAATTTTGCAAGACTCTTGGACCCGAGCCCCCATTTCGCCCCTTATCTTACTTAAGTTAGCTGTGTGCATTCTTCCAGTGTACGGTACCACCTGATCTCTAGGTTTTGGCAGTACATCCTAGCTAAGTATTGGCAAAATGCTCCGTGCTCTTGTTTATACCTATATTCTGACTTAAAATCTGATTTTAACTCTCTACCTGCTTTCTGGACCTTGTCTGGCTTCAGGTCTTAACTGTACAGTATCATCTGCAGTCAGAGAGGAAGAAAAATAGTGCAGCAGGAAAACCAATGGATGTCATGATTGCCCAACCTCCAGCCAAACTAGAAGAGCAACCGCAGCCAACAACAGTCACCTCCGTGCAAAAGAAAAAGTATAAAACTAAGTCAGTACACCCAGTTAACAAGGACCTGGAACCAGACCCTTCACACCAAGTGGAGGAATCAGAGCCCAAAATCATCACTGAGTGCCTATGCTTAGACATGCTGCATAATCTGCAAAAAGACCTCACTTGATGACGAGCCCATATTGACTTGACTGCTCCGCATTTGGGACACCTCTGGCAACGTCACCATCCTGGACAGTTCTGAAGTGAGACACCTAGGATCCCTGTCCCGAAATGCAGTTATTGACCAGGAGTTTGTAAAGAAACAAGAACCCCTCAGCCTCTGGAAACACCTCCTAGTGAGTGTGAGGGAGAGATCTGCAACTGCAGCAAGGCCCCTGGAAGACCATGAAACAAGGCATCCAATGACTCAGAGAGCTAACTGTGCTCAATATACTTTTCTCCAACAATGGACCAGACTCCAGAAGTCCTGACAACATCAGGTGTACGTCCCAGATGTGGCTGAAACTCACACAACTTGGACCACAGATGTATGCTTGCTTCCTAACCATACTTCCATGGGGTGAAACATGAGAAACAGTGGGCACTATGGCAAGGAAGCTGAAAGCATATGAGGACACTGTTCACACTCCACCCTGGAACCAAGTTGTTTTGGTAGAAAAGCTAACTGAGGACCTCTGGAATTTCAAAGAGGAGCTTGCCAACAAAATCAAAGATAGCCACCAGAGAAGATTAAACTTCCATGTGGAACCAGTGCAAGCCAGAGCTCCCAAGGTCAGAAACAGATGCCCCCAGCTGGGGGGAGGGATTACTCCCCATGAACCAACTTGTGGTACATCCTAGTTGAGCATGGGGAAGACGTGAATTGGTGGGACAGGAAACCTACCTGTGTCCTAGCAGCCTGACTACAGGAACTGAAGGAGAAAGTAAATGCAAAAGGGAAGTCAACAAGGGTGAATGCAGCGCCAGTTTCATGTGGGCAAGTGTCAAGGCAAAACAGACAGGACTATGACATGTCTGACCCACTAGAAGGTACATCTCAGATGTATTCACAGGGAGGTAGGAGTAGCTATGATGACCAAGATTAGAGAAACCCTGCCTCCAACCAGGGAGAGGAAAGGGACAATAGGGTCTACTGGACTGTGTGGATCCCATGACTGGGAAAAGGTGGATCCCATGACCTGGCACATCAGAACCACAAGAATTCAAGGCTTTGGTTGACACTGGCACTCAATGCACTTTAACATATGGGGCCGGAATCTATTTCCATTTCTGGAGTGACAGGGGGTTCTCAAGAGCTGACGGTGTTAGAAGCTGAAGAAAACTTGACCAGGAAAGACTGGCAGAAACATCCCATCATGACTGGTCCAGACTTCCCATGTATCCTGGGCATTGACTATCTCAGGAACGGGTACTTCAAAGACCCAAAAGGACATCGATGGGCCTTTGGAATTGTTGATGTGGAGACAGAAGGGATTAAACAATTGAACACATTGCCTGGACTGTCAGAAAACCCTTATGCGGTAGGACTTTTGACTGTAAAAGATCAACAAGTACCAATTGCCACCTTGACAGGGCATTGCCGGCAATACCAAACAAATCGAGACTCCATGATTCCCATCCTGAAGATGATTCATTAACTGGAGAGCCAAGGAGTGGTCAGTAAGACTCACCCTTCAACAACCCCATTTTGCCTGTGCATAAGTCTGATGGAGAATGGAGATTGACTGTGGACTATCATTGCTAGAATGAAGTTACCCCACCTCTGAGTGCTACTGTGCCAGACATGCTGAAGTTTTAGTATGAACTGGAGTCCAAGGCAGAAAAGTGGTGCCACCATTGACATTGCAAATATGTTTTTCTCCATTTCCTTAGCAGCAGAGTGTAGACCACAGTTTGCTTTCACCTGGAGGGGCGTGCAGTACACCTGGAACTGTTGCCCCAGGAGTGGACACACAGTCCCACCAGCTGTCATAGACTGATCCAGACCTCACTAGAGAAGGGTGAGTTTTCAAAACATCTGCAGTACATGGATGACATCATCATATGGGGGAACACGGCAGAGAGAAGATCATCCAGATTCTCCTGAAAACCAGTTTTGCCAGCAAATGGAGTAAGGTCAAGGGACCTGCCCGGGAAATCCAGTTCCTGGGAGTGAAGTGGCAGGACTGATGATGTCATATCCCAACAGAGGTAATCAACAAGATAACAGCAATGTCTCCACCGACCAGCAAGAAAAAAACACAAGTTTTCCTAGGTACTGTAGGTTTCTGGAGGATGAACATCCCAGAATACAGACAGATTGTCCTCTCTACTTCATAACACACAAGAAGAATGATTTCCAGTGGGACCTCAAACAGCAACAAGCTTTGACCAGATCAAACAGGCGAGTGCTCATGCTTTAGCCCTTGGGCCAGTCAGGACCAGACCAGAGGTGAAGAATGTGCTCTACTCTGCAACCGGGAAAAATGGTCCTTCCTGGAGCCTCCTGCAGAAGGTGCCTGGGGAGACTCGAGCTTGACCATTTAGATTCTGGAACCGAGGCTACAAAAGGTCTGCGGCCAACTACACCCCAACAGAGAGAGAGATTCTAGCAGTCTATGAAGGGGTTCAAGCCACCTCAGAAGAAACTGTCTTGGAAGCACAGCTTCTCCTGGCACCCTGACTACCAGTGCTGGGGTGGATGTTCAGAGGAAAGATTCCCTCCACGCATCATGCCACTGACGTTACATGGAGTAAGTGGATTGCCTTGATCACACAGCATGCCTGAATAGGAAACCCTAATCACCCTGGGATCTTAGAGATAATCACAAACTGACCTGAAGGTGAGAACTTTGGTCTGGCAGATGAAGAGGAAGAAAAACAGGTGGCACATGCTGAGGAAGCTCCACTATACAATCAACTACCAGAAGAAGAAAAGCACTATGCTTTTTTCACTGACGGTTCCTGTCACATTGCAGAGACAAACCGAAAATGGAAAGCAGTCATATGGAACCCCACATGACAAGTTGCAGAAGTTACTGAAGGACAAGGTAGATCGAGTCAACTTGCAGAGCTCAGAGTAGTCCAACTGGCCTTGGTCATTGTCGAATGAGAGAAGTGGCCAAGGCTTTATCTCTACACTGACTCATGGATGGTGGCCAATGCTCTGTGGGAATGGCTAAAGAGATGGAAGGCCAATTGGCAACACAAAGAAAAATTCATCTGGGCTTCTGAAATGTGGCAAGACATCGCCACCTGGGTAGAGAAGCTGATCGTGAGAGTCCGCCATGTGGATGCACATGTGCCCAAAAACCAGGCAAATGAAGAACATCACAACAACAAACAGGCAGACCGAGCTACCCAAATCAAAGTGTCACAGGTAGATCTTGAGTGGCAACACAAGGGACAGTTGTTTCTAGCTTGATGGGCCCATGGTACCTCAGGTCATCAGGGAAGAGATGCCACCTACAGGTGACCACCAGACCAGGAGATGGATTTAACCATGGACACTGTCTCCCAGGTTATCCACGATTGTGAAATGTGCTGCAATAAAGCAGGTTGAGAGACTAAAGCCCCTGTGGTATGGTGGACTTTGAAATAAGTATAGATATGGAGAGGCCTGGCAGATTGATTACATCACACTGCCGCAAACCCGTCAAGGTAAGCGCTATGTGCTTACTGTGGTGGAATGGCTAGAGATGCACCCTGTGACTCACGCCACTGACTTTCAAGCATTGGAATCAACATTTAGCAAAGGCTACTTGGCTAGTCAACACTATCACCTGAGAGGTATGTTAGGGAAAACAGTTTGGATTGGTCCTGCTTCAAGCAAAGGCAAACACATTTGTGGGATTGTTTTTACTCAAGGACCTGGTTGCACTTGGTGGGTTATGCGAAAAGATGGAGAAACATGATGTATACCTCAAAGGGACCTAATTTTTGGGTAAACTGTCCATAACAATGTTCCTGTATGTATAGATTTGTAAATGTGGATAAAATTGGAATAATGCATGTATGTGTATAGTTGAAAAGTTTAAATCTGATATAACATGTTGGTATGGAAAAATTCAAGGTGAATAATGTTGTGGTTTGGATTTTCTTGATGAATTTTTCCATGCCACCATGAGGTTTTGGGGGGAAGGAGGGGCAGTGCACAGAGGCTGCATTGCACAGGGCCCAGAAGTGGCATCCCAGTGGCAGCCCCAGGCCCAAGTGGCCACCTGGAGACGAGAAGGCTGTCCTGCACAGTACTTGGTTTCTGTTGGTCACAGAGAAGCAGAGGGAGAAGATGGAGGTTCCCGTGAGAACTGAGATGGGATCCCTGAAGCGAGGAGTGCCGTGGGATTTGGGGCAGGATCCCTGGAAAGAGATCCCATGAGAACTGGGGGGAATAAAAAAGCTGAGTACTTCCACTTTTACGCTCTCTCTGGCTGTGGATCTTCTGAGTGGACTTCCCCTCCTGCTCCCTGACATTCCTTGCTACACAGAGCCTGTGCTGCCCTGCGCTCCCACCACGGGCGCTGCACTGCATAACAGTGCTGCTCTCACTGTTGAACAGGACCCGTGAAGGCCTTACTAGACTGGAGAGTTTTCCAGTAATGTGTCTTACCCACACCCCTGGGAAACAGCAGAATTCTCTGTGAGTTGGGTTGGGTCTGCGTATCGAGCCCTCTGTTCCCCTTAGAAGGGAGTCTCCTATTACAACTACCCTTCTTTTCCTGTTAACAGAGGAGGTCTTGATGCAGGGTACAGGTGGTGTTGTTTTAGGAGGCCCCACTATCCCAGAAGGACCTTCATCCACCTCATCAGTTGTCTGGACTCCTAGTTCCAGAGTCTCATACCTCTTGTAGAAGGTTCCAGCTCTACTTTTCAAATTCTGAGAAGGCAGAGGAACCCTCCTCCTGGTATGTGCAGTGATCAACTTCCAGCCTTCATCTTTGACAGACCCTTGAGTAACAGTCCTCTGAGTAATTATCCTGCAGGATTCTGAGTCCACCTGCTTGTCCACTACAATGCAGGTTAAAGACTCCTGAGAGTCTTGAGACTGTAGAGTCTCTGAAAATCTCTCTCTTGCTTGATACTATGCATCCTGTTCAGTTCTTCCTGTAGCTCCTTCACCTGGTGACACAGTTCTTCAACCACAGCACACCTTGTGCAAAATAACAGTTTGTCAGCCCCAACCTCACGAAAAGGCATCAGGCACTCCTGGCAACCTGTGACCTGGAGAACTGCCTCTACCATCAGCAGATCTGACTGGCTGGAGGCCTCTGGCATGGCTGGTTCAGTGACTCCCACAGCTACAAGGAATTGAGCTTTATGGTGAGTCAACACCATCACTGAGGAAGCTTAAACTAGTACACTAATAAGACTGGGGTTGAAAGGATCTTTTTGCTCTTCCTTACCAGCTACTGAGTCTACTGCCTCTACTGGCTGGTCTCAGATGCTGCCTAAGTGAACTGCTGTGCAAACTGCCATACCACGCCCTCACTGACATGCCACGCCCCTGTTCGCCCACTCCTATTCCATCCTCCAGGTTACTCATGCTCCCTAGAGCAGTTTAACTCTCCCTCGGATACTCCTGGCACTGACCCCTCCTCTCCTGGTTGGCTGCCAAGGGCTTCCAGGTCCTCACGAGGCTCAGGGCTGCCACACACATTCCTGAACTCAGGAGCCCCCTTGCACAGTGTCTCAGTTTAAGGAGACTGAAGTGTTTTGCTAAGAAGGATGAGTTATGAGGTAGACCAAACTCCTCTCTCTCAGTAATTGTAAATCCGAAATTAAGAGGGTCCAATTGAGGAAGTATGGAAAAAAGGAAGAAATAACAACCCTTTATTAAAGGATATATGTATATTGGTAAAACCAACAAAAGAACACAAAAACAACTAAACAATAATCCTGTACCCAAAAGACCCCTTCAAAAAGGAAACAGTTTGATATTTCTCCGTCCTCTAGCGCGATTCTAATCACGGTTGGCAGGGGGTACTGTTGGATCACTGGAGGAGCAGAGCCTGCAGTTGCTCTGTGGTGGTCAGCAGAGGGCGCTGTTGGGGTCTGGCAGTTGCTGCGTGAGGCCCTGGTGTGCGGGAGAAGCCGACAATGGAGATTCCCCCCCACCACCGAGGAGGGGAAGGGGAGAAAAGGGAAATGAGGGTGGTTTCTTTCCCACGAAACTCACGATGTCTGCTGCTGGCTGTGGTCGGGACTCCCCCCTCTCCTCGATGAGCACAAACTACTGCCAAAACACCAGATCGGAGGAGGGAAAAAGAAAAAAAACTACCCCATCCCCAAAAGGTTCCTCTGCAGGATGGGCCAAACCTCTCCGATGAAATCTGAGATGGTCTGACTGGCAACAGAGTAGGCCACAGGCAAGCCAAGGTCGGAGAACAGTCAGATGACCAGGTCGAGAGCAAAATGGCCTCAGAACTTTTCCAGCACACACCTTGCCCCTGTTAAGGCAAAAAGTCAAGTGTCCCCCATTTGCAAGGAGAGGAGGAGAAAAACTCCTCCCCCCTTCCTGCAGTTTTGGAAGGGCTATCAACCTGGAATGCAGGTCTGCCAGCTAGTTCTTTTGTATAGTCAATTACCCCTTCACCCTCCTTCATTCAACATCCTTCTTTTACAGCAGGATAGGGGAAAGGAAAATTTCTGCTTGGATTTTCAGAGCAAGTAAACCTATGACATACAGTTTGATATCACCCCTGGACTTTCCTTTAATCACCACTACTGATGCCTCGCAAACTGAGATGTATCAGCACACCCAGCTGTGGTCAGCCTTTACTGAGGGTGGATCCATCTCACTTGGAGAGGTTTGCAAGAGTACTGTGGACAAGGATGGAGGATGTGTAACAAGAACATTTCCCTTGCAGGAGAGAGCCTTGGAGAGGAGATGAATGTGTATGAACAGAAGTTGTTTACTCTCTTACTTGGCACTTACTTAGAAAAAACATTCTTCCTGGATTTACAAAAAAAAAAAATTAATAAGGCATTCACAAACTAGCGAAAACTACATTTTCATCTGTTGTAATGGACTTCATTAAATTCTGGGCATTTACCACATCACCATGTTTATCTGCAAGTCAGTATTTCTCTGTTGCCTAAAAGACCGAGGAGAAAAAAAGACTCCAGACCAAGTTAGATAGGAGATTAGATAAGAGAGCAGAAATTTTAATGAGCATCCAGGAATACAAACCCACACGTGCACGCTTTGACTCAGATGTTACAATTTTTATAATGATGTCCATCCAATCCCTGCTTGTTCACCCCCTAGTTCTGACCCATTCCACCCCTGGCACACCCCTTTGGGAATTGAGTCTGGGGGAGTTCGGGACCCCTCTTTCATCATCTTCCTCTTCATCAAAGCACGTGCAGCCCCATGTTTACATTCCTGGGGCAGGCATTAGGGTAGAAGACTAAACAACTAACAGACTTAACGGAATTGATACGGGAAGGGGTTTGATATGTACAACCATTAGGTTTCTGCCGTTACTTCTACTGGAAAATACTGATAGAAGATATAACATCACAAGAAACACACTACAGCTACATTTAAAATCTACATTCACTACATAACTACTCCTAAAATCTATAAAAATTAAAAAAAATCAAAAAACTCTGCGACAACACTCCATGGCTAATAAAAGTGAACAATGGGAGCACCGTAGCAAATTTAAACCACTTCTAGCACTCATTGCCAGGATTTTGATTTTAATGGCACCCACATTACCTTGACTTCTTTTTATAGTTTCATTTTGTTTTATGTGACAATACTTCCTTTTTATGCCATACTTTTTACACATAAATCTCAGCATCCCACAAAGCAGGGCAAGACACCATGCCCATTTCAGACAACAGAAAAAACACTAAGGGAAGTGATTTGGTTGTGGGCACAGAGGAGCACTGTTGGGAGCAGACCTCGGTCTCCTTAATCCCATCCCAGGAGTCCACTGCATCTCCAACAGGAAACTTTACCCCTTTGTAGACATGCTCTTATGGGGCATGAATAAAAAGGCTTGCACCAAACTTTGATGAAGGGAGTGGGTATCACCCTATTGGCTTATTGGGGCTCTGAATCGCTCTTCTCTGACAGTCAAGAACTCAGAAGTGGTAGCCGTAAGGGAAAATATTTAACTTGGTAGATAAAACAAATAGTGTGAGGCTGCTGGAGTTTTCCTTCCTTTCCTTTCCTGTTTGTTCTTTCTAGTGGGATTTTCTATAAGTCCTTTTTGACATAAAGAAGGGAAGAGCTGACCTCCTCTGTGTTGAACTTGCCTGTTTGTCATCTTCTGGTCTCAAATTTGTTTTGAAGGCAGTTTGGGTTCAGTCTTCTTCTGAAACTCTGTAGGACTCACCAGGTCTTGTGCTGGTACCGGGCAGCAGCATCAGCAGCAACTCGGGAAGCACAGTGACGTGAAGGCAATACTGTACTTCCCTGCAACAGCTAACTGTGGCACTGGGGCAACCAGTTGTTTTGGGTGGAATGGTGCCTGCTTGTTTCAAATGATCCAGTTCCCCAATCCTGTGCTTCTTGGGGGAAGTCCTGAAAGCCCTGGAGCAAGGGTTTAATTCTGAAACCATCCTTCTGGGCTCTGAGTCAGAAACCTGTGGTGTTCCCAAATTGCTTTGGTGTTACAGATGACCATAATGGACAACATTACTACAGACTTTGAGGGGCCATGCTTTGGTCCAACCATGCAATGTTGACTGTTGAAAGGCTATCACATCCCTTCAAATCCTTTGACTTGTCTTTTGCCATCATGTGCCAGACTATTCTGGGGTGAGGGGTTTTTCAAGAAAAGCAAGGGGACTGGTGTCAGGCAACTCCAGAAATCTCTAGGAGTCATGCTACCAAACATCCTCTCCCTTTGGCATTGGGAGTCTCCCAGCGTGGAACTGCCTTTCATTTGCAATGATGGAGGATATGATGGATGAGCCTCTCTGGGTTCCCTCCTCCTTGGAAATGAGCTGTAAATCTAAATGGATCATATCCCAGTGAAATCAGCTGATGAATGAATCAATCAGATGGGTTCAAAAATCTTCCCACTGCTTCCAGGGAGAAGGTATACTCAAAAACATCTCCCTAATAATTGAGGAGACATCCCTCCAAACGACTGCAGAGCTACTGCCACCATGATATTTCCCATTAAGGCAGCCTGCGGTCATACAGCTCTCAAAGGACTAGAGCATCCTTCTTCCATAACCTTGTCTGCCCTACAGACACATTACCTGGCCAAGAAAAGAGCTTTATGCTCCTAGACCTGGTTGTCCTCCAAAGGGCACATTGACCAGACAAGACTAGACCTAGGAAGTGGAATGGAGGTAAAACCAGAGCTGAACCTGTGTCTCAGCACCAAGCCAAGTTACTTTTTCTAATGAAAGCTTAAAAAACCACCATTCCTCAATCTCATATACCTCAAGAACACTACAGATGAATGGTTTTTGTGAGGCTTTTATGAAACACTGGGGAAAGGCTTAGAAACCTCTAGGTCAAATTTCCCTGTCCATGCAGGTCTGACCTATGGGGGACAGTTGGTTTTCTGGAAGAGGACTTAAATCAGAGGATGAGAATGCTTTGACCAAAGAGTCTAGTAAACTGAAGGAAAAGTGTTTCATGAGCACAGGCACTCAATCATTATTAATTTTTTATCAAATAGTGCTAGAAATATGACAGAGGGTGCTCACATGAGCATTTATGTGTGAGAGTAAAGGCACCTGTAATGGTGACTAAAGCACCAAACCCACCCTTTGCTGACATCATAGGATGCAATTTTCATCCCTGCGATTAACGTGTGGTATTTTAGGTGCTGCAAGCATACGTCTGTTTCGTAGTGCTAGAACTGAACTCACGAAGAACTGAGGGAACACAGAGAATGAAATGATTCAACTTCCCAAGTCAACCTTCTTTCTCTCCACATTTCTCCTGCATTGCATACTTAGTGCAAAACTTCATCCTCCATCTTATGCCCAGTGGGCAGACCCAGTGAAGCACATCCAAAACTTTCTGTTTGTAGATACAGGTCTGATATACTCCAGAAAAAAAAAGAAGAGCAATCAGTTCTATAAGAATAGAGCCAATTAAATGTCTGAGTAGTGTTTCAAAAGAAAACACAGGTAACATCAGAAACTTTCCATCAGCTGTAATAATGGCAATTACTTAGCCAGTTGCTGATTCCATCATGATTTGTTTAGTGCAGTCATGCTTCGGCCACTTGTCTGGGCTTATAGGCTTTGTTTATGCTGACTGTTCATTTGCAGAGCTTCTCTCTCTTTTTTTTCTCATACTTTCTCTTTTCCCTGGGTCCAACTCAGAGTCCAGTATAGCCCTCCCCCTGTAAATGCTTCTAGCCAGGGCAGGGTATCATCAAAGGATGATGAGTTTCTTGCAAGAGATGCTGCTCTTGTTCCCAATTACTCTGTGGATGCAAAGATGATCCTCCCATTCCTTTTCTGCCACCAAGTTTAAGAAACAAAAATCCTTCCAAGAAGCCAAGTAGCTTCTCAATGAGCGGGCAGTTGGGATCTGCTGGTGATGATGGCTCTGAAGCTGATCACTTTTGTCTCAGAGACAGAAAGAGGGACCTTGTATCTCTCTAGATGGCAAAGACACACAAGGACACATGCACTCAAAGCGAGTCTCCCTGGAAAGTTAGTGGGAGTTTTTCATTACTGTTTACATTCAAGTCCATGAAAATAATGGGTGTCTCCTTAGCCACTTTGCACAAGAGTTGTGATTCTTTTCTGGCTAATTGGGGAAGAGGGCTAATCATGGGTGTTTAAGGAATGCATCTGCCTGACTGACAACGGAAATGCAAACCACCATGATATCTTCCAGGGATTTTAAAAGTTACTTGAATTCCCTTACCTCGCCGCTCAGATCCAGGCTGGGGAGAGTGAGATGACATTTCCTCTGTCCTCCTACATGAGATGCCAAAGGGTGGCTTCACCTCCAATGTGCGTTATGTCTTCCTTTCACCCTCCAGTAGCAGCAACTACCATCTCTAGAGCCCCAGTGATGGTGCATTTTGCACATACCACCCTTACTCCCATCACAAATCTATCAAGTTCCATCTTAACCTTCATTTTGTTGGTTATCCTCACCGCTTCTTCCAGTCTATACCCTAAATTTATTCATACCCTCTTCTCTCATGCTCTCAGAGTGAAAAAGAGCCTAAGGAGCTTTCTCATCTCCCTGTTATTAAATCTCTAATATATCAGTAGAGAGAAAATGTCTGTCTTTTTGGACTCACACAAACCAAGAAAGGTTTTCCTCTCTTTAGAGGAGCCCAGTGGACAGTTGTTGCATGACTTCCAGTTGGTTACTCCTCATCTTGCTGAATTGCTAAAAGATATTTGTAAACTCAAAGCATCCTCCCTGATAATACGAAAAAAAATATAGAAAAGTGTGTTCTGAAAGACCAGTTGTCCTTTTTGTGAATTTGCAATGGTTTTGTAAGAAGATTTTGCCACACGTGGTTTTGTGGCTGCCACAGGAAAAAAAAGGTGTGACAAAATCTGCTTGTTCGGTTTTGTGGTTTCTTAGATGCAGATGAAACTCATTGAAAGTTTGTTGATAGAGCTTTAAACTAGTTTGGAAGGGGGAAAGGGACAAAACCAAGTTGGCCAATGATAGGCAGTGGGATGGTAGGCCAAAAACTTGAGGAAGTGAGAACTAGTGGGATCCCTCAATATGCTCCACAAGTTGATGGCTACAACGAACCACACCTGAAATGTTTCTATACCAACTGTTGCCTAAAGATCATTGGGGAGAAAAAGACTCTCCAGGCAAATGTAATAGAGATTAGAAAGAGAACAACTATTTAATGAAGGCCTTCTGGCACTAGGAGTAAAAAAAAAAAAGGTACACACTCCCTGTCCAGTGGTTCTACAATTTTATAGTATTGTCCATCCAATCCCAGAACTATCAGACCCCCAGATCCTCCCCAAATCTGTGCGCTTCTTCAGAATTGAGTTGGGGGGGGTCCCAAGATCCCTTTCTTCCTCATCTTCCTCTTCTTCACTGCATGTACTGTCTTTGGAGCTTCTCCAAGGTTCCGGGCTTGAAGGTTGCTTTGGCTATGATGGTATCTTGTTGTTCAGGCCTGGGCGAAAATGTTCTTAAACAGAAGGTGTTTACTACAGTCCTACTTTGAAAGGAGTCTAAACAAGCCTAAAGAATTTAGAAAATTCTATATGAAATGGAGGAATAGGGTTTGGTAAGTGTTAACTACGATTCTAAAGTGTGAGAGACTATACAATTATATTAAAAATCTATATTTACTACACAACTACTTTAAAATCTATAAAAAGCTAAAAATCCTAAAAATTCTGAGACATCGAACTCACACAGCATGAGGAACAAATAAAAGGAGTTCAAAGCTTTGACTCAGTCCCAGAGATTTGACATCATTGACAAAAGTGAAACCTGGTGGAATGAGACCTGTGACTGGAGTGCTCTTCAGCAGGGATAGGCAGGGTAGGTGATGTGGGAGGGTGGCATTGTATGTAACGGAAGGAATGGAATGTATGGAGCTTACAGTTGGCAATGGCATGGTTGAGAGCCTCCAGATAAGGATTAAAACACAAACAAATAATGAGGATGTCATTGTGGGAATCTACTATAGACCACCTAGCCAGGATGATGACACCAATGACTTATTCTTTTAGGAACTAATAGGTACATTTAAATCAACTGCACTTGTTCTTATGGGGGACTTCAACTTGCCAGATGTTAACTGGGAACACCATACATCTGGTACAAACAGGTCCAAAAGATTCCTAAAACACCTGGTTGATAACTTCATGATACAGGTACTAAGAAAGCCAACTAGGAAAGATGCCCTCCTTGATTTGTTGCTTGTTAACAGAGAGGGTCTCGTGAGTGAAGCAGTGATTGGTGGCCATCTTGGCCACAGGGATCATGAAGTAATTGAGTTCAAAATGTCTGTTGATGGGAGGAATGGTCAGGGAAGTAGTAAGTAAGGTTCCCTGGGAAAATGCTTTTGAAGGTGCTGGGGTCCATCAGTGCTGGTCACTTCTTAAACATAACCTCCTAAGGGCACAGGAGAAGTCAATTCCTAAATGTCGGAAGTCCAGCAGACAATGCAGAAGGCTGGCTTGGCTGAACAGGAGTCTTCTTTTGGAGGTAAGGCAAAAAGGAAGGTTTATGCTCAGTGGAAGGAAGGTCAAGTGACATGAGAAGAATACAGAGATGTTGTTCACCACTGTAGGGAGAAAATCTGTGCATCCAAAGCTCAACTAGAGTTGAAGCTGGCCAGAAATGTGGGGGACAATAAAAAGAGTTTCTTTAAATACGTTAATGGCAAAAGGAAGTGCAGAAATTACATTGGTCTATTACAGGATGAAGATGGTCATCTCGCTAACAGGGACATAGACAAGGAGAAGATGTTTAATGCTTTCTTTACCTCTGTCTTCAATACAGATGATGGACTAAGGGGATCCCAGTACCCTTAGCTGGAGGGCCATGGCTGTGAGAATGATCAACTCACAACTGACCCTGTACTTGTGTGGGATCTGCTGCTCCAACTGGATCCCGACAAATCTATGAGGCATGATGGGATTCATCCAGGAATACTCAAAGAGCTGTCTGATGTCATTGCAAGGCCTCTCTCTTGGGCAAGAAGGATGACCCTGGAAACTACAGACCTGTCAGTCTCACTTCAGTGCCTGATAAAGTTATGGAGAAGATTATTCTGGGAGGTATTGAAAAACACCTGAAAGACAACACAGTCATTGGTCACAGCCAGCACAACTTCATGAGAGGAAAGTCCTGCTTATCAAACCTGATTTCTTTCTATGACAAGGTAACCTACCTAGTTGATCAAGGGAAGTCAGCTGATATCATCTTTTTGGATTTCAGTAAAGCTTTTGATACTGTCTCTTACAGGATCCTTCTAGACCAAATGTCCAGCACACAGCTGGATAAACACATCATGCAGTGGGTGAACTATTGGCTCACGGGTCGAGCGCAAAGGGTGATAGCGAATGGGGTAATATCAGACTGGTGACCTGTCACTAGTGGGGTTCTGCAGGGCTCCATCTTAGGTGCAGTGCTCTTCAACATCTTCATAAATGACTTGGACGCAGGACTCAAAGGGATGCTAAGGAAGTATGAAGATAATGCAAAACTGGGAGGATCTGTTGATTCCCTCAAAGGCGGGGGACCCTGCAGAGACACCTTGACAAATTAGAGCAATGGGCAATCACCAACCAGATGAAGTTCAACAAGGGCAAGTGCAGGATTCTGCACCTGAGATGGGGCAACCCTGGTTGTATGTGCCACAGAAAGGCACCTGGGAATCCTGTTTGATGGTAAGTTGAATATGAGTCACCAGTGTGCCCTGGCATCCAGGAGGGCCAACCGCGTACTGGGGGGCATCAGGGAAAACATCGCCAACCGGTTGAGGGAGGTGATTGTCCCTCTCTACTCTGCGCTGATGTGGCCTCACCATGAATATTGTGTGCAGTTTTGGTCATCACAATATAAGAAAGATTTTAAGCTATTAGAGAGCATCCAAAGGACGGCTATGAAGATGGTGAAGGGCCTTGAGGGGAAGCTGTATGAGGAGAGGTTGAGGTCACTTGGTCTGTTCAGCCTGGAGAAGAGGACACTGAGGGGAGACCTCATCGCAGTCTACAACTTCCTTGTGGGGGAAGAAGCAGAGGGGCAAGTACCAATCTCTTCACTTTTGTGACCAATGACAGGACTCAAGGAAACAGCATGAAACTGAATTGGGGGAGGTTTAGATTGGATATCAGGAAAAAGTTTTTCACCCCCAGGGTGGTTAAACACTGGAACAGACACCCCAGGGAAGTGGTCACAGCACTAAGTCTGCCAGAGTTCAAGAAGCATTTGGACAATGCTCTCAGGAACATGATGTGATTCTTGGGGATGTCCTGTGCTGGACCAAGTGTTGGACTCTGATTCTTATGGGTCCCTTCCAACTCAGAATATTCTGTGATTCTGTGAAAAGTAGGTGTCTGTGTCGCAACAATAACCTGAGAGCAGGAGGTCAGTATCTCTGGTGACAGAGAATGAGGTGAGTCAGGGCTTGGGGCTGAACTCATTTTTAGTAGCATATGCATTTTTAGTACATATGCAAAGTAGCAATAAATGACCTACAGTTCTGTATGGGGAGAACATCAGATCTTCCAACTGCTCTATTAGGACTACAGACCAGGATATTTAATTATGTCCTGACCTTCTCCTTTAAGGAGATTATCACAGTGACACACTGACTGCTGTGCCCTGCCAGCACCCTTGGGCTTTGCTCCTCCTTTGCTCATGGTGGTCCTCCTGTCCATGGAGGGATGAGGCTGGGGCTAACGGGAGGGATTGATGAGGGTGGAGGGGGTCCTCAGATTTTGTCTTAGATTAATAAAAAACCATTTATGGTTTATGAGAATGTTTAGAATATTATTATTATTATCATTATTATTATCTGGGATCTTATAGATAGGGAGTCTTTCAATAATGAAAAGCATGGCAAGCACAGAGAAGGGCAATTTTGGTAACTGGACTCCTTTCTTCTCATTAATTCGCCCATCTGTGCACTGCAGAGAGCAGAGACATGGCAAAGGTCATCCCCCTCCTCTTCACCTCTGCACTCCCATGCACAGTACACCCATGCCAGGGAGGCACATTTATGCCTCTTCCCATGTCTCCTCTTTAAACACCCTCCAGAGGCAACAAAACCACAAGCTGAAGGCTCTGTTTCATCCTTTTCATGCTTTCAGGATTACAGTTGCTGTGACATTACCTTCCCAGGTTGTCTTTGTTGGGTGCAACTCTTTGAGCAGAAAACTCCCCTTGCTACAGAAAAGCCCTTGGTCTGTCCTGCTGGAGGTGAGTCATCTTCATGGGGCTTCATCTCTAGAGTGTTTTTTGTCCCACCACAAGCTCACCAGTTCCTCTGTGCAGTGAATTTCACTTTTTTTTTGCTTTTTTGAGAGGGGATAATAGTCCTTACAGGGCTTTGAAGTGCCATGTAAGCATTGGGGTCACAGCTGATAACACAACTATTATAAGGACAAAGGCAGCAAGAGCGCAAGAAAGGCATGGATATGTGGTTTCCTGGTGAGGACTGGTGATTATTATTTAGGTTTTTTTCATTTTTACCAGAAAATTTGTGGGAAAAAAGTATAGCGTTACCCAAATACATGCTTTATACATTGGGACTAAATTCACCCTATAATTTTGGTTCCAAAAATAGAGATAGGAACTCTGGAAAGAACAAGGTGTTACTATTTTCCAAGGAAATGTTTTAAATGTTCTTATTGAAAGGCATACTTTATATTGAGGCAGATGGAGAGGGGAGGAAGGATGAAAAAGAGGAAACATAGATGATAAAAAGAATCGGACTTTTTTTTTTTCACCCAGAATATGAGAAAATACACTTCCTGAGCTATTTTATGTTAATTTTCCCCCCAAAATATGCTGTTCCTTCAACTCTTTTCCTAGATTGTGTCACTAGCTCCAGTCCTGAATTAACGTGTGACCTGCAACAAGTGACAACTTCCATATGACTTGACTCACCCTTCTACAAACCTGGGAAAACTGGGGGTTTTAATGGGGTTTGTTCATTAAACTTGCCCAGGTACTTTCCAAGTTCGAGGTGAGGGTGGTACTATGTACATGCAAAGTCTGGATAGAAACTGTCAGTCCTGTCTGCTCTAATGAGACTGTTCTCCTAGAGAGGACATCAGCATGTACCTCATCTGTTACTGTCGTGTCTATGCAACTTGCCATATATGCTGAAAAATATTCCAAGAGGTGCATTCCTTCAGTCAGTTTTATGTCAGCAATCTTCTGAAGGTAGCAAAATTGTGTTCCCTTAATGCAAGTTATGGTGAAATAGGTCAGGAATTTTGGAAAATATAATGCAATTACTTTGCATCAGTGATAGACTTATGATAGATTTATGCTCCTGCCAGGCAAGCAACAAAGTCATTGCCCATGTAGAAGGAGCAACATGAAATGGGCTATTTCAGTATAAGATAGATACTGAAGTCTATCACTGCAATGGAAAGCAGTAGTCATGCATCACAGTATGACATAATTTTCCATCATCTTCTGCCAGCTGAGCTGCAATTAAGTTTGTCAATTGTCAGATCATAAAACTGACCATCAGAGTTGCACTAAAATGCGCAAACCTTTGAAGATGGATCAGGCTGTCAGGCTGATCCAGAACTGAAATATTGGTCTTCAAGTTTCAGTTCCCTGAGATGATGTGCAAGTAACACCCGTGTGCCCCACATGTCCTTACTATGTGCACTGTATCAATGCTATGTCCACATTTACATCAACATGTCCTGTGGGCTCCTCTTTATCCATTTCAGCTGAGCCCTCTGATGGCATCTTATCTCAGCAAGACAGAGATACACTTAGGGTTGTTCAGGTTTCCTAGTTGTTTCTTGGTGTCGTTACTTTAGCACAAAATGTAATGACAATGGTTATGTGTAATGGGATTAGATAGCTAACCCCTAACAAAACAATAGTTACTTGAACTAACAAGCATGAGAAGAAAGAAAACTGAGGAGTGTGACCTAGAACAGGAGTGAATAGCAGATGCCTTTGCAACTGCATTTCTCTGCTGCTTGTAATGAAAGAATGTTTGGAATCATAGAATCATAGAATATCCTGGGTTGGAAGGGACCCACAAGGGTCCAACTCCTGACCCTGCACAGGACCACCCCAAGTGCCTGAGAGTGTTGTCCAAGCACTTCTTGAACTCTGGCAGGCTTCATACTGTGACCACTTCCCTGGGGAGCCTGTTCCAGTGCCCAACCACTCTGCCTCTTAGACATTTGGAGAGTAAGCCAAGACCTACTCTGGTCAAGGGACCCCAAAGGGCATTTGATTTACAAACAGTTAAAAATGCTGCAAAACTTTGGAAGTGTATTTACAGCTTTTGTTTTTCCCTGTCCACTTGCTGGAATGTATGGAATTGTGAGGGGAAGGTTTGGGTTGTTACTGTAGTTTTATTCATTTACAGCTGCTCCATGCATTTTATGGATCTCTAAAGATCCACAGACCACCCCTTGAGAAACAATAACCTGAAAAGACAAGACAGAAAATTTGTACTTCATGTATGATTGGAGTTCCTTGATACTACAGGAAAATCAGGAGGGGGAAAATCATGGACTTTGGTTTCATTGCAAAAAGAACTGTCTTATTGTGATAACAAAGGTTTTTCTTCAAACAAAACTAAACAAGTCTGAAGTTGTTCAGTGAGTACACCATGCTCACAGGGGAGAGTGTCACATGATGCAAATGTACCCAACTCCCTTCAGGGCAAAGACCATACAGCCAACAGGCTCAGGCCAACCTTTCCAACAAGAGTACTTGTACAGACTTGTCCATCATTCCTCAGTCTCCCTGTAGAATGGGAGGCAGTAAGATGCAAGGATGCAGCATTAGGAAGGTGGCCCTTTGTGAAGATGTAGGTAAAACTGTCCTGCTTGGCACCATGCACTCATGCCACCTGGCAAAGCTTGGTTCTCTTAACACCTCATGGCTACGGTGTTGTGTTATCCCCACACCTCCCATAGAGAAGTTGGTCCCTGAACCACTTAGGCAAGGTGGGTTTGGGGAGACTGGGTTACACACTGACCACACAGCTGAGGAATGCAGGTATTTGGGACTCCTCTGGAAAGACCCTGCTGAAAGATCTCCAGGGTGTACTGTTCTAAGCATAAATTTACCAACCCCAGGGTTTGGAAGAGAGCAAATTCCTTCCAGGATTATAGGATTAAGAAGCCGAAAAGTGATTCAAATTCTTCATTAAATAGGAAAAAAAAAGACATAGAGACACGAGGGGAAGCTCTTCAATGCATGCATCACTTGATGTGTTTTCCTTGCAATTAAAGAAAACTATTGAAAAATATTTGAGGGGATTAAATGTTCAGAGTATATGTGCCAATTAAATAACACAAGAGTCTGCATTTTTCCAAGTAATCAATGGAGTGACTTGAATGGGGAGGTTCAAAAGAGCACAGTTGTTGGTAAAGTGCTGTTGCAATAGTGTTCACCATACTGTATAGCAGATGGACAGGCCCAAAGGTTTTCCAGTAGGGAAAATTTGCAATAGCTGAAAAACCAAGGGTCTAGAGTTTGTATGGAAGTATTTCCACACCAATTGTTAAAATTTCAGTCAGGTTTTTCTTCCTTTTCTGTCCCCTAACCTGAATGCAGAAAGAGATTCTCTTAATTTCCTGAGGAAGGCTTCTTTGGGACTGAAATTGTGTTTCTCTTTTATACAAGCAAAATAGGAAAGAAAAAACCTGTGGACAAGAAAGGTGTTTATGAACTGAGTCCAGGACATAAGAAATGGGAGGGAGTCCTACTGTAAATGGGGAATTATACTTATCACTATTCTTTCCTCTGTCTTCGGACAACTTAACTGTAAGTGGTCATTATTTACCCATTAATTAAGGGTCATTATGTACCAGGCACCTGGTGTCTAGATTAGCCAATGTATCCTGCAGTTCATAACATGGCACCATGACCACCTCAGTGCTCTGTGAGTGTTTGCCCATGTATGTGACAGACGTTGCTTTATGCACAGGTCTTTGTTTTATTCTGGTTTTTCCTTTGGGTGTTTCAGTGCTGAAAGTGGACACAAGCAGCATTGGGTAGTGGAGAAAAAGATCTAAAGGGCATTTAAAGACCATAAGGCTATCGGATTTTTTGTCATTTTGCACCTGAGAATCAAAGTTCCCTGCATTACCAATGTCAACAGCTTTCAGTGCTCTTGGAGGAGGAAAACTCCTGACTTTAGACAAAACTTGGCCCCAAGGTTGCACCTCCATCTTTACTCCTGCTCTGCCATACAGTCTCAGGCAAAAAACCTCACCTTGTTAACTTCCTTTGCCTTTTAAACCCAACCCTCAATTCCTGGGTTTAATTAATCTTTGAAAAGTTCTTTGAGATCTTGATATGAAAGATGCCATATAACTGTACAGAGAAAGGTGATATTTATTCCTCTTTTATTGGTTTATTACAAAGAGATTCTCACAAAGTTGAGGGAAAAGATTACCTCTCCTCTCTTGGTGTGGGTATAGTCTTCTAAATTAGGTGCAACAAATCCCATCCTCATCTACTAAGAATATAGGGTCACAGTAGTACCTAAGGTATGGTCATCTGTGGAGTGAAGCATGGGTCTGGTACTGGCGCTTGTCACCTTTAGAGGATACTTTCTCTCTGGAGCTATGTATGACAGATGTCTTATAAGATCAAGATCAAGATCAAGAGGTCACTGCATCCATCCTCCTTAAGGCAGGGCCAGTTCTTTGTGTATGGTCAGTCTTCGCAAATGAAGATTTGGGAAAGGTCTTTACCCTTCGAGCCTGCGCAGTGGATTTTTTAGGTGAGACACAGTGTGCGCTGAGCTAAGCCCACCCTTTAATCTTAAGGTTCATCTGCCGGGGCCAAGTGAGCTTGGACGGTGGCAGTGAGGTCCTCAGGATGTAGGTTTGTTTAGAGTGACCTTCTCTTAGATGGATCTACCTCAAACCATTCAACACACATTCATCTAATTTGCTCCAGTGATGGTGAGTCCTTCAGGTGACCTCCACCAACATGCAACTATCTTTACTTTTTTTTTGTCTCATCTATATTTCCTTCACCTCACTTCACATTATTTCTTAGGCTACCCACAGCAAACAGTACCATGTTAGTTCCTTTCTCTATGCTTTGACCACTTAGATCAGTCTGAAATTTCATACAACCAGGAAATGAATCAATTTCAGACATCCCATGCTTTTGCCTTGCCAGAGATGTCCAAATCAGGATGACTGTTTCCTAGTCAGCCACTTCAATCCTTTTTAGGCACTTTAAATGAAACTTTCTTACAGCGAACCTTAGAACAATGAGTACCCAAATTGAAGTTAAGGGATACTCTGACAACAAGACCTGTTTATTTTACCACCTCTGTACAAGTCAAAGTCTGATTATAGGTATCTGCATAAGAAAGTGAAGACTGAAAGACTGTACTTTTCTCTCTTTTTTAATATTTTTTTTTATTTTAAACTAGTTTAGTAAATCAACCATATATCTTCCCACTTCCTCCTTCTAAAAGCTAACCAGATGGCATATGCCAGCATCAAAATTTCCCACTGATTTTTTGTTTATCATTAAGTCACCTCATGCATGGAGTGGAAAGTTTGAACTGACCCTAGGGTATGGTATTTATAACTGAAAACATGATTTGACCAAGTTGCCATTTTAAAAAATCACAGTCCAGTCTACTTTGCGTGGTGCCACGCAGTATCAGTAGGTGTTGAAAGTTAGTAGAACTAATTACAAAATGGGATTTGGAGTCCTGTGTCTGATGCCTTGGAGGTTAATGGAGTAGGTATTTTTCCAACCTTACAATTGTGGTTAATAAAATAATGAATGAGGAATGGATGAAAAGTGTGTGTGTGTGTGTATAGGAGGGGTTACTTTTATTTATTTTCTATTTATTTTCTTTTGGTTTCATGGATATGCTTAAGCAAACACAATCTCCTGATCCCTCAATGTTTATTGCGAAGAAGTAGCAAACAAAAAGAGAAACCAAGGAAAAAAACCCGAACTCCGAAACAACTCCCACTCACTCATGCGTTATTCACACAGTTGCTGTACATACTGACCCCAGTATGCTCAAGATTCCCAGTATGACTAACCACTGCATCCTTGGGCTTCGATAGGCTTAACATGCTTACTGGGCATCCCTGTGGAGGCAACATTGTCCTCGGTGTTAGCACGCCTCAACCTGGAGCAGGAACTGTCTGTCTTTCATACAATCTATCTGTGACGTCTATCTGGGCGTATGTGGCCAGCACATGCCCAGTTAAAGGTCTCCAGTCCCTCCCCCATTCTCCAGTCCCTCCCCCTATTATGTAAGTGGAAATCCCCCTGCGCTTGTTCAGTGTACATTGGGGATCTTCCTTTATGGGTTGGTGGTCGTTACTTCATCAACCTCCTCTTCTTTTTCTCCTTGACTAGTCCTTGACTGACTGTCGGCAAGTAGTCAGACCGCAAAACAGTTTCAGTGTACACAAGATGTTGCCCTTCAAGGACAAAGTTCCGTTTATCAGTTCCTGTTTTCTCATAACTTGGCAAGAAAAGAACAGACTCTAGCAGGCGGTAAGACCAGACACAGACCAAAATAACAGCATCTAATCGCACACGGATACAGTTGTATTAAATAAGGTATCATGCATGGTAAAAAGATTAGGGTTGCTATAGCACAGAAGAGGAAAAATAGCATTCGTTTAACCTGTGGTCCACCAGGCAAGCACAAAAATATGTCTCCCTCCCAGTCTTTCCACATTTAGACTGGTACGTGAGCTAAATTTTTTTTATTTCTTTTTTTATTTGTTTAACTACTTTTCCCTTGTCATCTATTTGCAAACAACAGTTTAAGTCATTTAATTTTCCACAAATTTCTGGTGCAACTGGAAGGGGGGGGAAAAGGGGGGAGCCTTCCCCCCCCTCCCCCAGAAGCAGTGCAAAGACTTGGAGTTGAAGCCCCTGCAACCCATAAAGAATCACTGGAGTACAGAAACCCTCCTGCAGCCTATGGAGGAGTCCATGTTGGAGCAGGGAGATATATGAAGGAGACTGTGATCCCCTGTGGGAAGCCCAAAATGGAGTTAAGTCCTGCTGGAGACCTGTGGTCCGTGAAGAGGGAAGTCCATACCAGCAGTTGTTTTCCGGGTAGGACTTTGTGGCTCCCCCTTGGGAGATCCATGTCCGTACAGCTCAACCCATGAAGGACTGCACCCCCTTGGGGAAGTCGTCCACGGGGCGACAGATAGAAAAGAACTGTTGCCCGAGAGGTGGATGGACTCATGCTGGAGAGGTTCATCAAGGACTGTCTCCCATGGGAGGGACCCCATGGAAGCAGGGGAAGGACTCAGAGTTGTAGAGACCCCCCTTGCAGTCCATGGTGAAGACCATAGCAGTGCAGGTGTCCCCCTGTAAACTATGGAGGACCTTCGGAATGCAAAGAGCCAATTGTAAAAAGCTGCTGCTCCTGAGGGATGGACTCAAACAACAATGAAACCCCCCTTTCCCCGTCCCCCTGTACATCTGGGGGAAGGACGAAGACCTAAAAGAAGGAGGGGTGGGGGGAAGGGGAAGGTGTTTTAAGACCGGTTTTTTTTTCCTCATTCTTTAACTCTTATTCTGTTAGTAATAAATTTAAGTTTTATTCTCACTCTGTTTTGCCTGTTAAAACTACCTTCTCTCAATGAAATTCCTTTCATGAAAAAAACAGCTAAGGATTCATGAGCTAACAGCTGGGAGAGGTCAGTTACTGATTCCCTTCACAGGGAAAACAGACTCAAAGTGGGGATAGTACTTCCATTTATTACTAACAGGATAAGAACCAAAGAGTGAGAAATAAAACAGTCTTAAAAACACCTTCCCCCCACCCCTCCTTCCTTCCATGTTCTCCGTCCTCCCCCCCAGCAGTGCAGGGGGACAGGGAATGGGGGTTATGGTCAGTTGTTTTTTCTACCGCTGCTCAGGGAGAGGAGTCCTTCCCCTGCTCCCGTGGGATCCCTCCCACGGGAGACAATCTTTGATGGACCTCTCCGGTATGAGTCCATCCCTCGGGCAGCAGTTCTTCCCAAACTGTTGTCCCATGGGTCACTCCTCCATGGGGTGCAGTCCTTCACGAATGAGTTGTACTGGTGTGGGTACCCCACAGGGACCACAAGTCCTTCCTGGGAAACATCTGCTCCAGCGTGGGCTTCCCTCTCCACAGGCTGCAGGTCTCTGGCAGGGCCCTGCTCCATCCTGGGCCTCCCAGGGGGTCACAGCCTCCTTCATGCATCCACCTGCTCCAGCATGGGCTTCTCCTTGGGCTGCAGGTGAGTCTCTGCACCCCGATGGTCCTCCATGGGCTACAGGGGGACAGCCTGCTCCACCATGGTCTTCACCACAGGCTGCAGGGGCCTCAGTTCCGGCATCTGGAGCCCTCCTCCTCCTCCTTCTGCACTGACCTTGGTGTCTATCTTGTTCCCATGTTCTCACTGACTGGAATTTCTTCTGCACAACAGTCTTCTGTTCTTAAATATGCTATCACAGAGGCATTCCTATCACTCTTGATTGGTTTGGTCTTGACCAACGGCAGGAAGTCCATCCTGGAGCTGGCTGGCATTGGCTCCACCGGACAGGGGAAGCTTCTAGCAGCTACTAACAGAAGCCACCCATGTAGACCCCCCCCACTACCAAAACCCAGCCAAGGAAACCCACTACAGACTCATGATACATATTTCTCATCAGTACTATTACCCTCTTTCCAGTACAAAATGGTGTAGTCAAAGTTAGGATCCTTCTCGAAGTTTGCACATTTAGGGGACTTTACATGAGGACACTTTTTCCAACCTCCGACAGTGTTTTGGTTATGAGTTTGATTCCACTTCCCTTTGTATCTGGCACAATTAATTGGTCTACAGTGTGGATCTATGCAGTCATAGACGGGAGATAGTGTCCACTTGGAAGTGCTTTTTCCCACAGGAATACCTCCCTCTTTTGTTCTATTGCCTCTCCCAGAAAAGTGGAGTCGTCATGGACTACTACCCTCTTCTGTCCAAAAACCAGTGCTATTGTGGGCCGTACTTAAACTACTAACCCACCATTTAGGTTGGACTGGACTGGCTGCCCATGACCAGTTTTCCGATCCTCCTGGCCCCTCACAGACCCAACAATTGGTTAAATTAAAGGTTTTTGTTGTTTCTCCCCAAATTCATTCTCCCTCTCCTGGTCCAGATCTTGCTGATAATAGAAAAATAGGATTAAAAAGAACATCCTATGGTGTAATCAAATTGCCTAGTCTAATTCTTGCATTGTCTTCCATACCACAGGTGGTGAGTGAATGCACAGAAACAACTAAACATAAAGAAAACAATGACAGTATTAACCCACCAATTACTGGAGATCCAAAAGGAGGGAAATCCACAGAGAATTTTTTAGTAGACAATCTATGAGTAGACACATGGAGTTTCCCCTGAGGTCGACACACTGGCTACTGCCTCAGTCCACTTCTGCAAATTGTTAGTTGTTGTCTCCCATCCTTTTCCTCCAGCTAAGAAGTCCAAATTTCCCAGGCTTTAGAGACCTTGACCAGAGTATGATGGGTCCACCCATTTTCAGATGTCTTGACTACTGTTTCTGTGGTTAATAACACTTGGTATGGTCCATGCCACTTTGCCACCAGTGGTGCTTCTTTCCACTCCTAAACCAGGAACCGATCTCCTGCTTGGATGTTATGAACAGCAAAGTCCAAAGGCAGGGTCTGTGCCAACTGAGTTTCCTGTTGAAGAGATTTTATGAGAGACAGTATTCTGGTCACATATTGTTTTAAATATACATCACTTATCTCCACGTTCGCACTGGGTTGAGAATTAACAGGGTAAGACATTCCAAACATTAATTCAAAGGGAGATAATTGAATATCTCCTCTGCATCTGGCTCTTATTCTTGCCAAAGCTAATGGTAAAAACCATATCCATGGCATCTTAGTTTCCAACACTAATTTCAAAAGGTATTTCTTTATTTCTCCATTCGTTCTTTCTAGTTGAACCAAACTCTGAGGGTGGCAGGGGGTATGGAGATCCCATTGTATTCCTGAAGCTGCCATAACCCCTTGAAGAATTTTTCCTGTAAAATGAGTTCCCCTATCTGAGTCTATTGTTTCTGCAATCCCGTACCTTGGAATTATTTGTTCTAAGAATACCTTAATAACTGATTCAGTAGTTGCTGAAGAGGTCGGGAATGCTTCTGGCCACCCTGTTAGCTGACATACTATTACCAGAAGGTATTTAAGCCTTCCTGCTTGAGGCATTTCAGTTAAATCCACTTGGCATTGTTTTAACAGGCACACAGCCCAAGGTCGCCCTCCCCTAGCAACTTCCTTTGTAACCTGGCTATTAACTTTAGCACAAATTAAACAGCCTTAAATAGTCCATTTCGCTAAAGGTGGCATACATTTTGAGGAAGGCCTCCGCCAATCCTTGAGACCCCCAATGACTCCCTTCGTGGAGTTGTTTCAGTATTTGTAGGGTCAATGCTTTTGGTACCCATTGTTTACCACCCTTTGTAAACCAATTACTCTCCTTTTCTTCTCTCCCACTGTTTTTAATTGTCTCCAATTCCTCCAGCGAAAAAGACATCCTTTCAGGCAGTGGCTGAAGCACTGGCAGAAGAGGGAGTAGTTTAGATATCTCCAGTACAAGTGCTACTTTTTGAACTTCTTCGTCTACCAGTCGATTACCTATTGCTTCTTCTGAACATCTTACTTGATGTCCTCTAATGTGTATTATTGCCACTTTCTTTGGTAAATTTACTACTTCCAGTAAGCGGGTAATTAAGTTGTCATGAACTAATGTCTTTCCCCTACATGTTTACAACCCTCTCTCTTCCCACAATTTTTTAAATGCATGCACTACACCATATGCATATTTAGAATCCGTAAAAATGTTTATTACCTTTTTCTGATGTAATTCATAGACTATTACAAGGGCATATAATTCCGCAGTCTGAGCTGACCCTGTGGGCGGTAATTTCCCTGCTTCTTCTAATTGTTTTCCTTTAACAATAACATATCCTGTAGCTCGTTTCCCTTCCATTACCCTTGAGGACCCATCAATAAAGACATTTTGTCTGTTTGGCCAGGGGGTACCTCATAGGTCTTCCCTAGCCCAGGTTTGGAGATCTGTTACTTGAATACAGTCATGAGTTTCCTTCTGGTCCTCTCCTTTGGGGTCATTTAAACAAGAGGTTGGGTTAATTCCTTCCCCGCTCTTAAATTCTAAATCCTCCCCTTCCATTAAAAAGGTTTCATACTGTAATAACCTAGCACTGGTCATCCATTTAGAAGTTCTTTTGGTTAACAAGGCCTTAATTTGGTGTGAGACTGATAAAAAGAGACCCTCCTGCCATTAGTTTTTGGGCCTCAATTACCATCAAAGTTGCAGTTGCACAATTTTGCAAACAATGAGGCCACCCCCTAGCCACTGGGTCTAGCATTTTAGAAAAATAAGCTACCGGTCTTCGAGTACCCCTATGTTCTTGCACCAGAACTCCTTTAGCATGCACCTGCTTAACGTCCGCATATAACTCAAATTCTTTTTCCCGATCTGGAAGGGCTAGGGCTGAAGCCTCAGTTAATCTGTTTTTTAACTCTTTAAAGCCCTACTTTCCTTCTGGTGTCCATACTACAACATTGGGGCTGTCTTGTGTTAAAAGGTCATACAGGGGTCTGGCTAAAACTGAAAAATCCTCTATCTAGGTTCTGCAATACCCTATCAGTCCTAAAAATTGTTGCAACTCCTCTTTAGTTTTGGGTAATGGTACTTCTAAAATTCCCTGAACCCTTTCTGGGTCAATACACTGCAAGCCTTCAGTCAAAATATGTCCCAAATATTTAACCTTTTTCTCCACCATTTGTGCCTTCTTTTGAGATACTCTAAGCCCCTTTTTAGCAAGAAAATTAAGTAATTTCACAGTGGCTTCTTCTACCATTTCCTCCTGTTCTCCCAATAAGAGCAAAACATCCACATACTGCAATAACCTAACTCCTGGGGGCAGAGTAAAGTCTTTCAATATTTTTTGCAAGGTTTTTCTGAACAGGACCAGTGCGAAAGGACAGTCCATGTCAATTGTTGCTTCACCATTTTCCCTTCTTCATCTTGCTCCCAATCAAAACCAAAATACTGTTTACTATCTTCTGTAAGTGGGCATCCCCAAAAAGCATTCTTTAAATCAAGTACTGAGTAATAGTGATTTGAGGAGGGAATCTGATTTAAGATGATATAAGGATCTGGGACCATGGGATGCCTTGGTTTAATAGTTCCATTTATTATTCTTAAGTCTTGTACCATCCTGTATGTTCCATCTGATTTCTTTACTGTCAAGATAGGAGTGTTATAGGGAGACGTGCATGGCTCCAAGAGACCTTCTTCTAGCAGAGATTTAATGTTAGGTTGTAACCCTTCTCTTCCATCCTGTGAGATAGGGTATTGCTTTTAAGAAACCACTTGACCTGTTTGTTTTAAAGTTATTTGAAGCAGTTCTATGTCTAATTTTCTATATTTTCCTGGGACTGCCCACACTTCTGGGTTTATTTCAGCATGAGCTTTATCAGAGTTTACACAGGGTTACAACAGTATTGGCCTCTTTGTCATTCTTGATAATGTTAATTTGCATTCCTAGTTTAGCCATCAAATCTCTTCCTAGTAAATTACAATCACAATTAGGAACAAATAAAAATTCATGCATCTCATATTTATCTCCCACATCTATTAACAGTGGTTGGATGAGGCGCACACATTCATCTTTCCCATTTACTCCTTGAATTGTTAAAGATCCTTTTGACAATTGTCCCCCCATGGCATAAAATTTAAAGTAGACCGAGAGGCTCCTGTGTCTACTAAGAAGTGTACTTTGTCTCGATCCAGACCCACCCTGCATATTATCAAGGGCTCCAGTGTGGTGGGTCCTTGGTATAATGGGAGCCCCGACACCCCTAACAATCCATTTCCATCAACCAGTGGACTCCTTCCTCACAAAGGTCCACTTGTCTCTGGGGTCATTCTCTCTTGTTACTTACAAATGTCCTTCTTTCTTACAAATGGCACATTGATTCCTTTTCAATCTCTGTCTTGGTTGTGATGCCATGGAATGTTGGTGCTAAAAAATAACTCAGGAGCAGTTAATTAGGGGTGAGACAAGGAAAGGGTTTAATTTTACCAAGGCAATAGATGTTACAAGACACTCGCCGGTTGTGTTTGAGATGTTACATTTTATAATACCATCCATCCAATCCCAAGTGTGTCCACCCTGTAGCCTTTGCTCTGATCCGCCTCGAGTCCTCCCCCTGAGAATTGAGTCTGGGGGCTTTTAGGGACCACCTCTTCATCACCATCACCATCTTCAGAGCACAAAGGGTACATAGTCACCTAGTTCTTGACTCTGTTTTGTTGTTCAGGCCCTGATATGGCTGTTCTCTAAACAGCATAGGCCTTGCCTTGACAAGAGACTAAACATTGCCACTGAATTCAGGGGTAGATTTGATATGGGGAGCATAGAATGGGGTAAGAGGGTTAAGGAATGTGTAAACTACTTGTACTACAGGGAAAGGGAGTGAGGGTTGCTGCTTTTAAAATCTACTTCTACTACTTATAAAACTCATAAAAATTAGAAAAATAAAAACTAATAGGGGCTTAAGGCATCAGCTGACTCCCTCCCACTGAGGAAGGCATATTCCTGTTAAATCCTGGTGGCAGTTCCTTTCTCTTTGGTCCTGACGGTCCCTGTGTTTTTCCCTTTGGGAGTTGTAAAAACTGTGCTATTACCTTTGCCTTTTCCTCATCCCTTTTTACATACACCTTTTGTGCCCTTCTAACTCATCCAGGAACTTATTCTATCACTCCTCATCTTTCTGTATTCTTCTTCTTATATCAGGTCAGGATTTAGTGACGAATTGTACCCTCATCAATGTATTGAAGGCTGGTCCCTCAGGGTCCAACCCTCCTTGTTTCCTCAAGGCATCCCCTAGCCCTGTCTAGCCATTGAGAAGGACTCTCGTCCTTTTCTTGCTCTAAGGACATAGCTTTCAATACATTGTTAGTTCTGGGAACCACTGTTTTAATTGCTCTAATTAAATAGGCACAGTAATCTCGAAGATGGGCCAGACCGGTCTGATTATTTGGATCCCACTAAGGGTCCACCTGGGGGAATACATTGTCCATCATAGGTGCATTTTTTCCAACCTCTCCCACCTGCAGGTGCTCATCCTCCCACAGCTGGCGAGATCTCTGCAAAATCATCCACTTTTCCTGTGACCCAAACAAAATGCGTAAAAGAAAATCCCAGTCCTTCCAAGTATAATCTGAATTTCCCAAATACTCCTCTATCTTTTCCCCCACCCCTATGGGGTCGTCCAAATATGGGGGTAATTCCTTTTTCAGTTCTTATATCCTAAGTGGTAAGTGGCACAATTACAAACTAAATTCCCTACCCTAATCCCCCAATAGAACCTGGAGTAGGGGCATCTAGTGGATCCCTGCCTCTTGTGTCCTCTGCGCTCTTGGTGTCTTATACCGGGTTCCCCCTCTAGTCCTAGAAGGGGATATGAAATCCTGCCTTCCTTCCCCTTCACTGTTGCTATACCTGAGAGGGGCTATAGGGAAAGTGTTTCCTTGATTTCCTTATCCCAGAAGTTGGGGATACAGGGGACCTACAGCTGGCCCTGGATCAACTTGCAGATTTTGAGGATAAGGAGGGGGAAGGTGCTGGAGAACATCCCAATCCTCACTGTTTTTTTCTTTCTTAGTTTATCCTTCTTCCTTTTTTTCCTTTATTGCATAAACTCCCTCCTTCCTTTTTTTCCTTTATTACATAAACTCCTGCTTCTGCTTGCTTTAACCATATTTTTCCACATTTCGTTTCAACCAATCCTTTCTCAGTATCATTTAAATACAATAATAAACTTTGACAGACACTAGTATCATATGTCCAGAAAGGGGGTCATTTAAATCCTCTTGGCAGATCATATTCTGGCTACACGTAATAACAATATTTTACCATTATCTCATGAGTTACCTTCGAGGGAACCCATAAACTGTCCCAAAACCTCAGCATTCTCCCCAAGGGACTATCCGTGGGTATTTTAGGATCGTCATCCCTTTTGTCGAGACCCTTTCCTCAAATTTCCCTTACTGCCCTTCCTGGGCATCCTCCCATGTTTACTCCCCGAAGTCCCCATTGTACTCACCGGTGAGATGTCAGTGACCCTTTCCTAGGACCTCTTCACAGACCATTTCGGTCCCTTACTCATCTGTCTCCTTGACAGTCTGAGTACCCAATCAGTCATCTGGTTCTGGCCTCTGCCAAAGGGAACTGATCACTGAAAATTTGGTGAGGTGAACCATCAGCTCCATTCGCTGTCTGCCATCCCCAGAAGGTGGAAGTATCCCTGGACTAGCCTCCAGATTGTGTGGAAAATTCTCATTGCACGAAGGAGACAGAAGAGTTCTGCAAGAATAATTTATTCATGAACAAAGGGAGAGCTCACACAGAATACCCAGTGAAAATCTCTCAACTGGAGGGCACAGCCTCCTTTTATCCTAAATTTTCCCAGCCTCATAATGACCTCTTCTTTTCCTCCTTGGCTAAAGTACTCCGAAGGTACAGACTTCCTGAAAATGCCTATTACATACAAACAGTCATTTCTTTCTCACTGTTCTCAAATAACTATTTCCTTTTCTCACTATTCTTTCCCAAGATATTATTGAATTCTTTAGTCAAAATAACTATTTTATTCTTAAACAGTTTTTCCTTTTTCTCACTTGTGGTGGTTTGAGACCCCCAAAATCCAATTCCCGAGTCCAAGTCCCCCTCCCAAAACTCACCCCAGTGTGAGATGGGGTTTTCCAGATGCAACATAAGACTCAATATGGGGGAAAGGGAATTATATTACAATCACTATACAAATAAATATTATAATACATTATATACACAATCTTAACTATCTCCTATGATAAAGCAATATTTAGAATTAGATCAAGTCTCTTCCCCCTCCAATAAAAGTCCAGAAGGGGAGAAGGAAAAGATCCTTTCCACTCTCAGGGCAGCAGTGTTTCTCTTCTTCCATGCAGTAGCTGTAGCTGGATTGTTGTAGCTGGATCTCTTCCCATTACACACAAGGGGGTCTCCTTTCACCCCTCTCGGCCCTTTGACTCCAAGCGAAAGTTTCTCTCTCTCGTGGACTGTGAATTAGCTGAGACAAAGACTCGCTTCACCACATCATATCATGAAGTGCAGGGGTCTTCATGATGGTCCCTTTCCTCGGGGGTTTACCCCTAAGTCAGAACGTCTCGGGCAGCTTTCAGTTGAAAGTCTTTGCCTCAGCCGTTCTATCAGAGCTCCTGTGCTCTGTCTCAAGCTGCCAGCTTGGCAGCAGCAGTGGGGGGGGGCAGGTCACTTCCCCCACATTCCTTCTGACCGTCCTGGTCCAGCTTCAGGACATCTCTGAGCTTCTTAGTTCCTCTCTTTCTGCTGCATGCTGCATTTTAGGACTTCCATCCAGTAGGAGTCCACCCTCTCCACTTAGGAGGGGTCTCAAAAGGGTGTTGGGAGGTCTGGTTCAGTTCTTACCCCAAAACTCTGTCCGTAGAGCTCTCTCTCTCTCTTTCCATTAGAGATCTCTGTCTGTTTAGCTGCATGCTTGTTTCTGCTGTTTCTTCTTATCTCTTGGCTTTCTGTCACAGTCTCCATTCACTGCTGCTTTGCCACCGCTTTTCAGTATCTCCTGCTGCTGCCCACAGTGGAGAAACTCCTCCAGTTCTCAGCTACAGAACTCGGCCCAGTTTAACACTGTTCCAAGTTCTTGTAGCCCCCCTGCTGGGGGCTGGGGGGGGGTTAGCCCCCAACGGGGTTCCTACCCCTTCTCCTCGTGGCTTCAGAACATGGCCACTTCTCCTCTTCAACTACTCCATCACCCTTCTTTTCCAGTTTGGTGTGATATGTTTTAATTTTGCAGGAGCGCTGATTGGGTTAACAACAAGAGAGACATCACCCCCTTCGGGGGGTTACCATTTTTTTTAACTCCAGGGGGAAAAAACACTTTTTTCCCCACCACTATTTTTTTTCCTTTTCTTACTATTCTTTCCCAAGATATTATTGAATTCTTTAGTCAAAATAGTTATTTTATTCTTAAACAGCTTTTCCTTTTTCTCACTGTTCTTTCACAAGTTAATATTGAAATTTTTTGGTTAAAACAGTTATTTTTATTCTTTACCCATAAATAGTCATTCTCTTATCTACAAACCATTCTTTCCTTTCTTACCACCACCAATCTTTTTACCCACAAATAGATGTTTACACAACTTGTTTGTAAAGACACATTCATCTTGTTCTTGTCAAAGTGCATGCATACATGAATTGAATCACAGCAACATTGCTATGTGTCTTTTTAACATTGAGCTCTCAAAGCTCTTAATCATATGTTCATTTCTCAGACCTGTCCAGTGAGATAGCTACAGTAGTGGTATCATTTCTAGAACTGAAAGATCTGCATGCAATAAACCATTCCTCTTCATTCCTTTTTTTTGTAATGGGTGTTACCTTGAGAACGCAAGGAGCAGAGGTTGCTACCTGCACATAGATCTGTGCAACCTCCAGTTTGATGTGCTTTGTTTATAGCTCAAGCAGAGGCATGCAACTGAAGCTGTGTCTGCTAAAGGATGGTTTTAGCTGGTTGAGCAGTAGTAATTCCTGTTGAAATGCTTACGATCCCATTGATTTAATCTGTCAGTTTCAGCAGACAATGAATGTCTGCTGCTCAGTCATCAGTGACCTTGGGGCTTTCTCCAGTGAGGTGTGAGATGTGGATTTGAGAGAGAGAGAGTTTCAACTCTGGATCATCTGTGTGATCCAGCCTTGTGTAAATGGTGAAGGCTCTGTTTGCAAAGGGGACAACCTTGCTCAGTTCTTCAAATAAAAGATTGAGGTCTTCCTACTAGGTAAAGATCCCAGGCTGTTGATCGCAACCACATCAATCCTGAGTGGTTCAACCCTTCATCAGGTATTTATTTGTAGTAGCTTTGGATGCCATAGGCATGAGACAAAGCACAAAAAACTAGAAGGAGAGGATGAATGACACTGTGGAGTTCAGATCTAAAATATATGTACATCACACTCATTTCTAGGAGGGACCTTACTGGGCCAGCTTGAGTCCCGCAGTAAAAGCTGCAACCCATTACGTGCCAGAGCTGGTTGTTAGAATCTTGAGAGATGAACAGCATGATGGTTGTGGCAGGTCATCTCCTACAGAAAGGATAACAAAGTATTTGTGCATCTTAGGTGGAGGGAGGGATGAGTAATAGAAGCGCATAGGGAAGCAGGTACTTTTCTAATTACCCAGAGAAGGTTACTCACCTTCACAGACCATCAGAGCTGGCTTAATGTATCAACAGCAGCTATTGCACCAGTTGAAGAAACAGCAAAGCTGCCATGGAAACATCTTCTCCTCAGGGGATCCTAGACAGGATTCTCGTCAAACCAGCCCAAATTTGTCCTGTGCTTTCCACTGCCACCCTGACCCTCCAGCTGTCTACAAAAGACAAAACCAGCCCATAAGCTGAAATAGAGTAAATATTAGTTGAACAGTTACAGCTCTTAAGATCTTACAAGCAATAGAAGTAGTTGTCAAGTTGGTGAGTGGCAAAACAGCCACAGCGTGTCACAGATGTTAATGGTGAGACTGGTTGCAACCACGGCCTCATGGAGTGGATTAAGCCATCAAGTACAGTCATTTCCTACCCAGGTGACTCAGAGATGAGAAGAGCACCATAGATGGACAGTGTCAGTACAGATCTCTACCTGGTGAAGGCCTTTCTTCCCATGTAGTCCATGAAACACCATAGGAAAAAGGTTCAGCAACCTGATTGATGGAAGTTCAAAGAATGCAAAAAAAGGATTCAGATTTTTTTTTTTAAACAAGATGGTGTTCAGCCTTTTTCTTTTTAATGAAGCCATCATGCAGACTTCCCCTTTTCTCTAAACAAGCTATGTCTGCTTTGCATTAATCATTAATTGCCTTGGCTGGAACATAGGCCTTCTGTGTAGACACTCATAGTAGAACACACAGCAGAAAAGAAAGCCATCTTTTCTCTTGTTTAATACTGCCTCTCAAGCAACTGTAGGTATTGATTGATGCCTCTCATGTTTCCAGATATTCTCTGTGATGGGAAAAAAGTCATATTCCCCTAAAGAGGCAGTTGTATTAGATATCAGTAAATATATCTTTTTAGTGAATTTGAAACATCACTTTTTTCTTTTGAAGTGTCGCCTTCTATGTTGTCATATAAAAATAGATAATGATATGCACTACATATTTTTTCTCCTAATGTGATTGAGTTATCACAATAAAAATTTTCCTTTCCCCCTCTCAATTCGTGCAATAAAGTATATCACAACTGCAGTCATATGAGGACATGTTGGGTGACTGTACTTTTAGTGATTACTTCTTATCTGTCCATAAGCATGAATAAATATGGTAGTCATGGCTGTTGATGATAATCTTGTTTCAACAGGTTAGATGTAATAAAGCATTATATAAAAATGACTGATAAAATGAACGTATCTGGATAGCCCTGGAAGTTTTAAATCCTGCTTATAGTTAGATAGTAGTTACTTAGCTTGTGTCTAATTTTATAAAAGAGATAAAAGAAAGATATGAGTATGTAATATGAGTCTGAATCATAATCCTTCAAAACAGTGTCCAAAGATCGGACTGCATTTTTAAAAACTTAGGTATAATTACTATTGACTTTTCTAATTAAGATACAATGTGAAGCATCATTCATTCCTTGAATAAAATAAAATAAAATAAAATAAAATGCATGCTCTAAAGATTTTACTCATGTAGATTTTAAGTCAGTGAACAGAATTTGCATAAATACTATTCATATTTTCCAAGGAAAAATAGCTTTGAGCTAAGGCAAAATTCGGAAATAATTATTTGGAAATTATTTTTAAAATGATTGGCTTAAGAACATATAGAACAGCAACTGGAAAAAAAAGAGAAGACAGTAGTCCTGGAAATTTTAGGAGCCTGTATGATTTCAAAAATGGCACTTGTGCTGTGTCAGCATTGATTTCTTTATTTATCTTCAGAGATCACAACAAATTTTAAATTATGTAAACAAATGACCACATACCTCAGATGCCTCATCTGAGTAATGGGTGTAATGATACATTTGTCCTTTGTGATGTACTTTAGGATTCTTCAGAAAATGTGTTACATGAAGACAAGACATTCTTATAGCATATATATTTAGAGGGGGAATAGGGAATGCATGCCCACATTGCTATAGAACTTAAAGGAGAGGAATAATTTAGAAGGAAAAAAAATCTAGCAAAAATAGATGAAGAATTATGGGAAAAAAGTCACTGGATATGATGGATGAAGGTTTAGCTACTTTTCATAGTGACAGATAAGTAATGATGTTGAACTGCTGTGATACTGTCTGGAAATAGAATAAATGACATTCTTAATAGGCTCAAATTGATTCTTAACAGTTCAGACCATCTGTTGAAACTGTGGAATAATAAAACTAGTACTTTTATTATGACCTTCATCTAAAGCACACTAAACACTGGGAAGGTATGTAGACATTTCTATGTTTTGATTGGACAGTTTGGAAAAAATAATTTGCACAGGGTTTGAGGATCAGGTTCTAGCGTGGTTGGTATAAAAGCAAATCCAGTGAGGTTCCAACTCTGTCTTTTAGGTGCTTAACAATTTCACCATCCATTTAAGCCAGTTCCTCAAAAGCTAAATGTGCTAAAGAACATATATAGAAAAATATAATGATCATAATGTAAATACTAGTAGCAGTAGTAGTATTTGGAAGAGTGCATGCATGTGTGCGCATGTGCACATATAACAATATCTTCTCACTCTGACTCTGATCAGAGTTCTTAGGTCACCGTATCATCCAAACGGTAGATGGGGACCATTTATAACAGCATGTTCTGCTCTAGACATCCATAGTAATAACAAGATAAAGTTGCCGAGTTCTTCCTTCAGGAGGAGTATTCGGTTTGAAGTAGGAAAAACAATGCACACAGCTGCAATAAATATGAGGGGAAGAGAGTACTGTAAGATAAAGATAACAGAACTGAAGACCAGGAGAGATGTTTATACTTAAAGATAAGTTCATGTCCATTATGAAATAACTTGAAAATTGGCAGAAACCCTGTTGTTGCTAGGTGCATCTGGAAGCTGATCATAGAAACATTATCTGCATGATATGATTAACTTCATCTGTGGTGCGGGGGGGAGTGGAAGACTTAGTTTATTAGTGAAACCCTCTCATTGAACTATGAGGTGCAAAAAGGGCTCCCTTGCTTTCTAAACTCCTCAGAAAGGAGCCTAGGTGCAACTGGACCCAGTCTTAGCCTTAGATTTTGTCAATGGTTTAAATTTAAGGAATTATAAAGGTGTGATTGAATCACTTTGTCCCACAGGTTTTAATGATGGCAAATCTCATATATTTCTATAAAATTAGTTATTTATTATGACAAATGAACAGATGAAAGATCTTAATCAGAATTATTTACTACACAGTATAAAAGCTAAAAACTACCAGTAGAGCTTAGTATAGCATAAAAATGTATATTTCACTGTATCAAAGCAACTATATTAAAGCAATTGTATCAAAGCAAGCAAAAAGAAACAATACAGTAGAGATTGATGTAACTCACCACACAATGAATGTGGGCAGATCTCTTTCTTTCACTTAACCCCTGGGGAGTAACCATGAAGACACGTCCCTGCTTCACAGGAGAAGATCCACACACTTCAAGAAAGTATGTGGAAGACTCTGTCATATAAAAGTGGGACCAGGTTTTTATACTTATAAAGTGTTTGACTGCCAGTCACATATTTCCAGGTCAACTAGCAGTTTATCTGTCAAATCTTGCTTCAAAAAGTAGGATGTGTGTTTGAAATTTGGTGAATCAGGCTGGTTTTAGCAGAATTCAACACTAAAAGCAGTACCTTGGTGCCACTGGTAACTCACCACAGATAGCTTGCACTGTTTTCATGCTCTGACTGGATTCTAGGTCAAACATATAACACTTTGTAGTGAGTTTCCTTGGCTGGGTTTTGGCAGTGGGGGGGGGCTACACAGGTGGCTTCTGTTTGAAGCTGCTAGAAGCTTCCCCTGTCTGGTGGAGCCAATGCCAGCCAGCTCCAGGATGGACTTCCTGCCGCTGGCCAAGGCCAAGCCAATCAAGAGTGATAGTAATGCCTCTGTGATAGCATATTTAAGAACAGAAGACTGTTGTGCAGAAGAAATTCCAGCCAGGGAAGAGAGGAGTGAGAACATGGGAACAACAAGATAGACACCAAGGTCAGTGCAGAAGGAGGAGGAGGAGTGCTCCAGATGCCGGAGCTGAGGCCCCTGCAGCCCGTGGTGAAGACCATGGTGGAGCAGGCTGTCCCCCTGTAGCCCATGGAGGACCATCGGGGTGCAGAGACTCACCTGCAGCCCAAGGAGAAGCCCATGCTGGAGCAGGTGGATGCATGAAGGAGGCTGTGACCCCGTGGGAGGCCCAGGATGGAGCAGGGCCCTGCCAGAGACCTGCAGCCTGTGGAGAGGGAAACCCACACTGGAGCAGGTTTTTCCCAGGAAGGACTTATGGCCCCTGTGGGGCACCCACGCCAGTAAGGCTCATTCGTGAAGGACTGCACCCCATGGAGGAGTGACCCATGGGACAGCAGTTTGGGAAGAACTGCTGCCCAAGGGATGGACTCATGCTGGAGAGATCCATCAAAGACTGTCTCCCGTGGGAGGGATCCCACGGGAGCAGGGGAAGGACTCCTCTCCCTGAGCAGCGGTAGAAAAAACAACTGACCATAACCCCCATTCCCTGTCCCCCTGCACTGCTGGGGGGGAGGACGGAGAACATGGAAGGAAGGAGGGGTGGGGGGAAGGTGTTTTTAAGACTGTTTTATTTCTCACTCTTTGGCTCTTATCCTGTTAGTAATAAATGTAAGTACTATCCCCACTTTGAGTCTGTTTTCCCTGTGAAGGGAATCAGTAACTGACCTCTCCCAGCTGTTATCTCAGCTCATGAATCCTTAGCTGTTTTTTTTCTTCTCTCCTCTGTCCAGTTGCAGAGGGAGAGTGAGAGAGCGGCTTTAGTGGGTACCTGACATCTGGCCAGGGTCAACCCACTACACCCTTATTAGGGCAGAACATCCTGCTACAATCTAGCACCTATATATAGCCATGGGGGCTTTTTATGTGAAGATATTTTCAACAATATTCTTTCACTTTGGCTGTATTAGATGAAACCCTATGAAAATAAAAACCTGGACTATCATTTCTGGTTTTTGATTGTGCAGTGCAAGGTGCAATAGGCTCCTCATCTATGATAATGTAAATAATGGCAATTGAATATAGAGAATAGACACTTGTGATGAATGGCTATTTCTAACATATTTAAGGTTCATGTAGCACCTTGCATTTTCATTAGTGATTTGGGTAGCTGCCCTCCTCACTGCCCAGTTTCTATCTGCAAATTCCCATTTCATCATATGCAGAGATTTTTTTGAGATTTGGTGTGCTTTCTGATATAGAGGTAAAAATAAGTGAAGCCCATAAAAATTTACCTCATGATGATTGAAATTTGTTGGCTATCTCAACACATATATATTGCAATGTGATGGAACCCTGGTCAGAGACTGGAAACCTTTTGGAGGTAGTATAAAAAAAACAAAATGTACTCCTTGGTTAATGGAAATCAAACACTGAAGACAAAATTTCATCTCTCCAACCCGTGTATGTCCCATTGCAGTAGAAAAGAAACAACATGTGACTAAAGGTGGCAGAGTGTTAATTGAAATCCAGTGCTTAAAAGACATTGTTTTAAATCAGGAAAGAGGAGATCTGCTCCCATCTCTGCTCTAGACCTGAGTCAGTTACTTGTTCTCTCTGCCCTTTAGTTTCTCTGCTTCCAATGGGTGTGTGGCAATATTTATTTCAAGAGATGCTGAGACATAATTTATTACTATTTGTAGCATTCTTTCAGATCACTGAGAAACTGGGGTATTGAAAGACATTGGTCTTATTAAAGAATGAGCAGTGCTTCTGCTAGGTGAGTAGAAGTTTGTACAAAGATCTTAATTTTTGAAAGGGAAAAAAGACTGGACCACTTGACCTTCAGACCTGGTGATCTAAAACTGTATCAGCGCTTCCAGAGAGGAAATACAGCAATATCTTCAAAGTAGCTGAGGGAAACACAATATTAACCAAGGACAAATTGGAACCAGCAGTGTTTTTCACAGTAATAGTGGTTAATCATTAAAACAAAGGGCCAGAGGAAGTGATGAATTTTCAAGATTGACAGCCTCTCTGAAGGAAATGTAGGCAAAAGTTATCAAACTCAACAAAAGAGTAACTGAGGAAAAATTAAAGTTCTATGTCATAGAAGATAGATGATCTACTATTCCCTCTGTGTGTGTGATTCATTTCACACAACTTTAGATGTCTGAAGTTAGATGCCTACAGTCAAACCAGTCACCCTGGCCTCCCTTTTTAGTCAACAGTAAGAAATAGGCATCTCCAGGGAGCAATCCATTTGACATGCCTTAGATGCCGATTTTAGTGAGATGCAAATTGTTTTCTGAGGTACATGTTCCTCTCCATTGACTATCAAGAAAACCTACGGTGACTTGTTCACATCCAGGAATCTCAATTTTAGATAGCCAAGGACATCCCTCTGTGGGACACCTGGGAATTGTAGAACATCAACCCTTAATTCATAGGACTGTTTCGTGGTTGTACTTGCTTTGCATCATTTATGAGTCAGTTACTGTTTGAGTCATATCCCCATGTTGGTGAAGTATTCTGCGTTTTGAAAGGAGGACCCGAGAACATCACTCTCATTTCTTTAGAGGCATGAATGTGGGTAAAGGTGGGCCAAATCCTGTTCTAAGTTACTCTGGTATACAACCCCAGCACTCTTACAGGTTTTGGTGGAATTACCATGCCTTGAATCTTAAGAATGAAAGCAGAAATGAGTCATTTCAAAAGGATTAATCCAACTGCCATAGCAATTTGATTCTTTCTGTTAATCAGATGAAGGGCAGATCTGGAAAAAATGCTATATATCCTAGGGCATTTATAAAGCAAAGACTCTTGAGAAAATCCTTGTTTAGCATATGGAGACAGTGTAAAAAACACTTTCATCTTTCATTTCTTCCTGTCCTGTAGTCTCCATGGTTGTGTTGGTTTTGGACAAACCAACCGGAGAAATAGAACTCCAAATAAGTCACTACCCTTTTGTTTCAACCTCTGACCACCCCCTCCAACAACGAAGGGACAATACGAAGAGATATAAGTAAAAATAACAATTTACTAAAGGAAATAGCAGTAACTGCAAAGATACAAAGGAAAACGGTTTAATCCAACAAAGGCAGAAATTGTTTTCTAGTTCCCCAACCCCTAGGACAAAAACAAAAGACAAAATGGTGTCTGCCATGTGATTTCCCCAGGCAAAGACAAACTGACTGAGAGGTTTCCCCCCTTGCCCCCACCATCCCTCAGAATACACGGTCGGAAAAAAAAACAAACAAAGGAAAACACAATGTAGCAATCGGTTCTCCATGGGAGGACGGTAGGCAGCAGTGGCTCTTTCCCACTCCTCAGTGAAGAACAGGAACCAGCAACAGTAACCAGCAGGGGGGCAGCAGCTCCCAGGACAACCACAGTAGCAGTGTCTCCCAGTAATGAATGGCAGTAGCAACAGTTGCCACCCGTAGGTTCGCTCGTATTGAGCAGTAAATGCTGCAACTTTTTCAACAGAAAAAAACGGCAGTGACTGGAAACTCGTGGGGCTGTTGTTGACAAGGTCCCCTGGTGCTGTCCAGGCAGTGGCAGCCCTGGCAGCAACCATCAGTTGTGGCAAGACTTGAGAAAAGTCACTGTCTCTCCCTCAGTGCTGAGGAAAAAGTGTCCCCTTCGTCTTCCAGTCCTCGGCTTTTTTTTTCCTGTCAGGTCCACACCCTCCATAATGACATGATGGTATGAATATTCATCGCTAAAGTTCCACCCCCTGACTTTGTAATCATAACAGTGGTGCTGCTTGAAATTCACTTCATCAGTTGGTGTTACTTGATTTAGACCTGTGTCTGTGTCTCCCATTAACAGTGGACTCCTGTGTAGTGTATCCAAATTCCCCAAGTCTAGCCCTGTCACTCAAGATGATGAACCTGTCATCATGCTAGAGATGTGCTCTGAGCTGCTTGGAACTCTGCCCACATCTGAGGTGAGCAACTGTGGTGTTTAACATAGGGGTTTAACCACCTTAAACACCCCCCCTTGTCAAGGGAAGGGGTGGGTACCTCTGGCAGGTTCCTCAGCACATGAAAGTCTGTGATTGTCTTTCTATGGACCACAGGGAGGGAGATGTGTCATGCACTGCAAGATGTCCTGGATTGGCAGTGTTGGTTGACCTTGGACCACATACTAGCTAGGAAGCTTTGTGGGTGAATAGATAGAGGATTTCCAAGGCCGAATGAGTTTATCACTCTTTATATAATTGCAGAGAAGACAAGTATGACCATACAGCAAGTCTCAGTCCCTGCCAGTTGCCTGTTATAAGGTTACCTTCTTTTGGTCTGTTATCTTCCTGGATAGTTAGTCTTGAGTGTCTGAACTACTGCTGTCCACCTAAGCAACAGCAGAGCAATCCTGGCATATAACACTGGTTTAGATAAATTTGAATTTCAGAAACTCTGGGAAGTAGAGGAGCTGTGTAGACATGCCCAGATTTGGTCTCTGCACCACTGATCCTGAAGATAGTAATACGTTGCTTATATCACTATGCATGTGTAGCCTGATGTGCGGCGCAGTAATGGTGCAACCAGATGTCACAGGAAGGAACGAGATTGTCATTACTATGTGATTCTTTGATTCTTAGCCTATGCAATTTGTAGGTTCCCATGATACTGTACCACAGGTTGTTTAGCCATTCTTTGATTACCACTCCCTGTTGCAGAGAAAACTGATCCTCTCCAATTATGGGGGACATGATACTCTTGCCATATCCAGCTGTTGCTGATATGATGGCATGTGCATTGCCTCAGCCATTGGTGAATTTTCTGTCTGTAGCAGCTCTTCTCAGGGTGACCATGCTAATATGGTGGTGTTGACCTGCTACTTCCCTTGGAGGCTCAAATCTTGTGACAGGGTTTTCTGTGCAAAGGTTGCCTGGGTGGAAATCACTGTACACTGACCTGAACTGTGGATTCAGAGGAAACTTTGCATTTTTGGAACTCACACACTTGTAAAAATTCACTGTCCCATTAAGCAGAGGTCTTTTAGTGCAGTTTTCTCTCTTGCGTGACACACTCCTGATGTCAACAGGAGCTTCACTTGCAGCACAGGTACAGAAAATGACTTCAGGGGTCTCTCCAGCAGGAAATAAACATCTAAAACTTTCAGGATGACCTGTGAAACCTTGGCTTTGAAGTGACATTTTTCCCACTTTGCCAGAGCTCACAATGGTCTGATAAATTTTGAGAAGTACAGAAATCTCTTTGTAACTAAAATCTTCCCTTTTTTTCTCCTGAAAAGTCTTGTAATTGTTTTTTTTATTTTAATCTGTGATCATTCATGGTTTTAGTCAGTAAGATTGTACCCTTCTTCCAACAAAAGGGAAAATTGGAAAAAGTTAGTGAGATTCATTAGAATTCATTAGTCAGAATCATTAGTCCAATGACTGCATTGTCCTTCAGGTGTTTTTCAATACTTCCCAGAATAATCTTTTCCATAATTTTACCTTGCCCTTCTTGAAAATAAGGACAACTTTAGCCAGCTTCCAGTCAGTTGGAACCTCTTCGGATTCCCAAGACTGCACAAAAATCATCAAGAGAGGTTGTGCGATGACATCAACCAACTCTGAGGATTCTGGGATTAATCCCATCAGACCCCATAGATTTCTAGGGATCCATCTGGAACAGCAGATCCTGCACAATTTCAGGGTCGACTGGGAGTTGATCATTCTTGCAGTCATGGTCCCCCAGCTCAGGCACTGAGACTTCCTTGGTCCATCATCCATGTTGAAGACAGAGGGAAAGAAATCATTAAACATCTCTGACTTGTCTCTGTCCCTGTTTGTGAGGTGACCATCCTCATCCTGTAATGGGTCGATGATATTTCTACAATGCCTATTGCCATTAATATATTTGAAAAAACTCTTTTTATTGTCTCCCACATTTCTGGCAGCTTCAACTCCACTTGAGTTTTGGTCGAATGAATTTTCTCCCTACAGTGGTAAGCAACATCTCTGAATTCTTCCCATGTCACTTGACCTTACTTCCACTGTGCATACACCTTCCTTTTTCATTTTATTTCCAAGAGAAGATCCCTGTTCAGTCAAGTTGACCTTCTACCTTTTCTGCTTGACTTGCAACATAGTGCATATGTCCTGTGAGGTGCTAACCCCATCTTGGGAGATGCAGAACATTTTCCATAGTCCAGGAGGCGCTTAACACTCTCTCTCAGATGAGTGCTTTATATCCAGAACCTTTACTACACCTGGAAGACTGAGTTGGGAACAGAGTCAGAGAAACAAGAAAGATTTTATTTCATCACTAAATGAATGGGTTCATATTCAGGTAGTTAATGTTTATAATGAGAATATGGGGATCTAAACCTTTTACTGTTATTGCTGATGAAAGCTTGAATTCAACAAAAGTGGCCTTCATTCATTCAGGAAAGTTTCCTAGATATTAATACTGAGTAAATGACATTGTTTTTTAACTCTTGAGGTTTATTAAACATTGAAACATAGGAACTGGTGTACCTGTCAAACTCTTATTGTTGTCTTCTTACTAACTTCCAATTACTGACTGTAGCCAATGCCAGATGCTTCAAAGGTGTGTGCAAGAAACCGCTTAATAGACAGTAATAGTAGTCATATTTTGCTCATAGGAGAAATAGCTTGTTATCCACTGCCCTCGATCAGTGTTTGGTTTATATCCTGAGACATGACAGTTTATATCTTATTAAGCATACATATTTTAGAGTGACAGCAATTTGCAAAAGAAAGAACTGGAATTTGGGAGGTCTGAATGAGATTTCATTATCTCCTGATGGGATGGATGACATAGACCAAATGACATCATCTTTCTGTACCTCCATTTCCCCACCTAAATGCCATCAAAGATCTTGACACTTGTGAGGTTCCTGAGATCTAGGAACTAAAACTGTGATAGAAGAGTAAAGGAAGGTTGTGTCAAAAATAAGACTTGTATATTAAATATGAGCAATTATTACAAGAAGTGCCTAAGATAGAGAGAAGCTAAACAATGTGCTGTTCTCTTTTTTGGATTGTGTACTCCAGGCACTTGACAGTGTTTGTGTGCGAACTGATGGGTATGCAATGAATTTGGCTGTTTCCCCTGTATGTTCTCTTCAGTGCAAATCCTCCACTTATTTTCATGGATCCTTCACTCAGCAGGGAGAGATGTGCACCGAAAACAGAAAGAAAAAATCCCCCAGGCAGTCACTTCTGATCATACTATTCATTGTTATTATTTTTAAAAAAGGAACAGAGCAATACAAACAGAAAGTCCTTGTTCTGTTCATCTTCCTGCAACCAACTCAAGAAATTGTTTTCCGTCCTTCCTTTGCAAAGAACAAGTTAGGAATCAAATGACACCTGAAGATAAGAAATGGATTACTCACCCCAGTTTTTTGTTTGAAGGTTACTTTGCAGTTCTCTGTGTTTCAGAGATGTTTTTATTATTCCTCTTTTTTTTCCCTTCTTTTTTCTTCACCTTCTTCCCCCCATAAACTAAATGACAAGTTATGAAACTGTGGTTTAGTTGTTCCTAATGTAAGTATTGAAAAATGATAATACGCCAAATGCATGTGATGGAACATTCCCTCCTCCCACTCCCAGTTCCTTCCCCATCAGCTACTGTGGTTCTTCATCGCATTTAACCACTCCCAGTTTTCAGAACATATTGGTTTCCATTCTCAGACCTTCTTCGTCTTTTCTTGCAACTATTTGTTTCACAGCATGGTCAGTGTTCATGGAGTAGATCAAACCCACTTCTAAACTCTCTTCTCCTAAACTATCTTCTCCTCTCTTCCTCCTTCTTGACTCTGCAAAGGTCACAGCATTTCTGGGGTTTCTGTGGTCATGCTGGGAAGTATCAGGAGGGAGAAAGGGAAACCATTAATAAAGGATGAGTGAAGCAAACTGAAGAGTAGCAGGCTCTGGTCCTACACCCAGTCAGAGGGCAGGAGGTTCAAACTGAGCCTTTGTAGTTGGTTTCTGTGGTTGGGTTTTGGGGGGGGGGGGAGCTACAGGGGTGACTTCCGTTAGAAGCTGCTAGAAGCTTCCCCTGTCTGGTGGAGCCAATGCCAGCCAGCTCCAGGATGGACTTCCTGCTGCTGACCAAGGCCAAGCCAATCAGGAGTAATAGTACGGTCTCTGATAACATATTTAAGAACAGAAGGTTGTGGCACAGAAAGAATTCCAGCCAGGGAAGAGAGGAGTGAGAACATGGGAACAACAAGATAGACACCAAGGTCAGTGCAGAAGGAGGGGGAGGAGGTGCTCTAGGCGCCAGAGTTGAGACCCCTGCAGCCTGTGGTGAAGACCCTGGTGAAGCAGGTTGCCCCCCTGCAGCCCAAGGAGAAGCCCATGCTGGAGCAGGTGGATGCATGAAGGAGGCTGTGACCCCGTGGGAGGCCCAGGATGGAGCAGGGCCCTGCCAGAGACCTGCAGCCTGTGGAGAGGGAAGCCCACACTGGAGCAGGTTTTTCCCGGGTAGGACTTGTGGCCCCTGTGGGGGACCCATGCTGGTACAACTCATTCGTGAAGGACTGCACCCCATGGAGGAGTGACCCATGGGACAGCAGTTTGGGAAGAACTGCTGCCCGAGGGATGGACTCATGCCGGAGAGGTCCATCAAAGACTGTCTCCCATGGGAGGGACCCCACTGGAGCAGGGGAAGGACTCCTCTCTCTGAGCAGCGGTAGAAACAACAACTGACTGTACCCCCCATTCCCCCACCCCCCTGCACTGTTGGCGGGGAGGAGGGAGAACATGGAAAGAAGGAGTGTGGGGGATTTCGGCAGGACCGAGCCCCTGAGATGGAATGAGAGAGAGTGGCTGAGAATGGAGGCCCTGGTCCTGACAATGTACTGATGCATCCTGAGAGAGCAGAGGAGCAGCAGGAGAAGAGCTGTCCCGTGGACAAAGGAGGGGTGGGGGGAAGGTGTTTTAAAGACTGTTTTATTTCTCACTCTTTGGTTCTTATCCTGTTAGTAATAAATGCAATCACTATCCCCACTTTGAGTCTGTTTTGCCCGTGAAGGTAATCAGTAAGTGACCTCTCCCAGCTCTTAGTTCATGAATCCTTAGCTGTTTTTTTTTCTCTCCTCTATCCAGTTGCAGAGGGAGAGGGAGAGAGTGGCTTTAGTGGGTACCTGGCATCTGGCCAGGGTCAACCCACTACAACCTTGAAGGTCTTTTTACTTGTATTTAGGAAGGTGGTGGATAAATGGTGCAATACGATCCAAAGCACCCACTTGCCATTTGAAATGGGAAGGCACATAGTAATGCTTCAAGCCTCTGTGTTTGGTTTGGGGGTTCTCTTGCCCTGATTTTAATGAACTGGTGTCCAGGTTGGGGGGGAAAAACAGTCTTTCCATAATGCCTGTAATGTCTTACTTCTGTTGTGAAAAGCAATGATGAGTCAGGTACCACTTGAGAGGGGATATCCACAGTCTTCTGCAGTGGTAGACCAAAAAGGTAATATTTGTATGTATTTCATCTTCTGGGCAAGGAATTGCAAGCTCAAAGTACAAATAAACTTATATGAAATAAGATTTTGCATGACAGCAGTAGTAGTTGGACAAAAATTAATTTAAGAACGTAGGTTAAGCTCAAACTTTAGACTGGTCTAATTTAGAGATTCATGGATTAGATTTCATCCCATTTCTGCGTAGTTGCTGCACCTAGAGAAAGGGCATGGTGCTTTCAACAGCTCCCAGGATAGTATCAAATAAAAAATGGTTCTGCATTGGTGTGACTTGAGCTTAGTTCCCTTTGGAATATTCCATTGTAAATTCACCAACCCTTACATAATAAACTGGTGGAAGAGTTAAATATCTGTTTCCCACACACATTAGTTTCTGTGCAAAACACAAATGTCTTTGTAGATTTTTTCCTTTTCAGTGGAAACCTCTGGGTGGAAGTGGGCCTTGTTTACTGCATTTCAGATGAGAAATGTACTCACAGTCCTCCATAGAAACTGCAATTATGAAATATCCCACAGAATTATTCATATATTTCAGGGTAGTTCAGTAAGCTGAAATAATTTTGGGACAGTGTTTTTCCCTTTTCAGAATCATTTCTAAATGCTGTCTAGCAGTTTACAGTCCCAACCAGGAAAAGTATATATGGGACAAAGCAATAAGTGCTTCTTGTAGTTTATAAGGTGCTAAAAAATCTAATAAAAATAGAATAGAAATGTTAGATATTCATTATACTCTTACAACCCTCCTGAGAGATGGTAAAAAGCACCATTCAATAGTATATTAAATATATGCATGCAGTCTGTTGTTTCAACAATGTCAAAAACTGTCTAGCTACTCTGGTTCATCCACAGTAGTAATTTAATATTATAAATCTTTACAGGAAAAAAAATATAAGCCCACATATTCTCATTTTAGGGTCTTGTAGGATTAAAAAAAAAAAAAGTAAAAGCAAGAAAACAAATAAAAGTTAAGAGGGGAAATATTACCATATGTGTTTATAAAATACTACCTCTCTTGGCCTTAACCTTTAGTTTTCATTTGCAGGCAGTACTGCTTCCTTCTGAATGCTACATATTCTGTATGATCAATAATAAAATGGTGTGCTATCTAAAAACATGACAGTATACATGCCAGGAGTCCAGGCACTCCCTTAGTGTGACAGTAAAAGGGATGAAATATGGGCATAATGGACTGGCTAATCCCCTTGAATATTCCTAAAAAAAGAAACAAAGGGAAAATAAAACCCCAAAGAAATAAAACTAATCTCTGTCAGGAGTCCCAGGAGATAAAGTCTTATCCTAAAAACAGTAACCACTGTATCACAGTCCATGAATCACAGCACTTAAGTCTGAGGAGTCACATTCCATGTTGACATAGACATTCAGTAGTCCCATTAAATGTAATGGGTTTGCACAAGATGTAAATCACTGTAAAATATGAACCCTGATCTAATTTTTTTCTCCTAGATGAATTACTTCAAAGTTATTGTTTCTTATTTCCTCCCCCTGTCAATTCCTAGTGAAACAGAATTTTTGAAATCTGTTTTAACTATCAGTACTCTTGAAAGAAAAACTGCTATTCGCTCTCTATGCATTTTCAAATTTGACTTTAAAACACAGAAAGAGGTTTCTTGTTTGAGACTTTCAGTCAGCTGTGTGTTTATTGAACAACATATTCATGGTTGAACATATTTTAACAATGAACTAAATAGGAAAGTACAATATATGTGTGTATATATTGGAGTATATTGGAAAATAATGTATGCATTGTGGTGAAGAACTAGTGGTCCATTGCATTATTTCCATGGTAATTAGAATGCAAATGACTCTTCTGATGGCAAAATTGAATTATGCTTGTGAATATTCAGTAGGGACCACTGTACCTATTGTAAGAGGATGGCTTGAATGACCTGAAAGGTATTTCCAAATGTAATATTTATGGTTTGGTGAGTGGTGTATTTCAAGCCACTAGCAAGAAAGGATAACACCAATAGTTACAACAACCTGTATACGTCTCTGTACAATGAATAGAAATTAAATACAGTAAATCTACTTGTCTTTGCCTTTTTATTACTTCATCTGCTGTTCCTAGAAAGAGCTCCTTGTACCTACCTAACACCAAATATAAAAAATTTAAAAAAAAATTACCTCCAAATCTTGACCATCTTGTTTGTACACACATAGATGTAAAATTGCAATGACCAACATTTTGCCCTGTACAAATGAGATGTTTGAAAACATATTAAACTGTCAGAGAGTTTATATTTTTTAAATGAATCACCAAGTTAGGGGCTTTGTAACACCACATAAAGGGTTAACTACACTTGCAGTTCAAAACAACTTGTGTCTAAAGATACTGTGGTAGTTTTTTCACGCAGAAGGTTGTCCTAGGTCACCACTGAAGGTATTAAATGTTGGACCACCACATTTTTCCTTACTGAGTCACTCATAAATGACCATATGGTAACTGAGGCACATAGTATTATGGGCATGGTAGGTCAGATATCCCTGTGTTACTGAAAAAGCACTAAACATCCTCAGAACTGTTTAAAATAATCCAAAAATAGTTAATCTGTAGCATAGGTGGATAATCAGAATATGGGTGCCGGGTGGTGGTTTACAGATATCAGTATGTATTTGGTATGACTTGCATAACTGATTCCTGGCCTCATCACCCATGTTTAATGTGCTATAAAGTTAGAGGAATGAAAACATCTCACAGGCACTCAGTGAAGCAGGGGCCTTGCAGAAAAGAGCAGTATGTGACCATGTAATTAAAGTCTGTACCATTAATCTGTTTGCAGAAATGAACTGAATTGAGGTCATGCTCACAAACTCATCAAGTCGTGAAATCTTAGTTCTTTTCTTTGACAGTGTATTGGTTTTATGATAAGCTCTGTGCCATGTTGCTGCTCGTCGACTATCTTCTCTTGCTCTGTGGAATTTCTCTGCACAGTCTTTTTGGCCAGAAGCCAGTCTTAGCTCCAGCCATTCTGTGTTGCCTCCACCGCCACTCCAGCTTCTTCCGCCGCCCACTCACAGTGGAGAAACTCTCCCCAGCCTTTGGTCACAGCACCCAGTCCAGTTTTAACACTGCGCCAGGTCTCCTGTGGTCCCAGTTGGGGGGTGGGGGGCTTGGCCCCCAGCAGGTCCGCTGGTCCCCCTCTCTAACACGTGGCGTTTCAACTCATGGCTGCCTCTCCTTCCAACTCGATTAATTCCTCTTCTCTTCCAGTCTGTGTAATATGCTAATTTCGCAGGGACGTACTGCAGCTTTCTATTGGTTCTGCATCGGAAACTCACTTGGGATTAACCATTTCCAGCCCCGGGGAAAAAGTTTTTTCAAACCACGACACTGTCTTGTGATCTGTATAAATTTCTCTCTGAACACAGAGGATGAGTATCCTAGTGGGATTGTCAAAACACTTTTTTGTATGAATGCTTGGTTCAAAAGGAAACAGCACTGTGAAGTGCCCATGAAGAGGGACCATCTGAAAATTTACCTTATGAAATATTAACTTGCATCCTACAGTTTCTTTTTTTCCCCCCACAAAGGTTGTTTTTAATGGTTCATGTTTTAAATGCACACTGTTTAATTATTTATGCATCCTGAGTTGTATTTTCTGTGTTTGAAACTTTTACCATGGCACTAACATTTTTATTTCACACCACTCAAAGTCCATGTTGCACTGTGTACAAAACAGCATCTAAAATTCCCCTGGAGAATGCACACAGCAAGTGTATAAGGCCTGTTTAAACGTGTGTAAGATGGGTTATTTGCTTGATTACTTTGACTGGTAAGTCAGGGAGAGGGTCAAACCCAGCAGCATCCCAGCAAAATGGTTTCAGACCCAGTGCAAAAATTATATTTTACTATGCATACAGTTTTAATTACACCATCAAAAGAAGTATCTTCAGATGTGTTTGCTAATGCATGTCTCCCAAACATGCTTTATGGATAGGAGTGATTTTAAAAGCACTTGAAGACAAGTAAAAGAATAAGGAGAGAAGAATCACAGGAATCTGAAGCATTGCTAACAAGTCTCATGCTATCTAGAATTGATTCTTGCTACAGGACTTGATAATGCAAACAGATCATGCCCTGGATTAATGTGTCGACATTTCTAATGCAAAGAAATTCAGGTACGGGATACTTATAAGGCACTTACCTCTGTTATAGACTCATAAATGTGGGCTCATACATACATTGAAGTGCTGGTCCAGCAGATCATTGTAGTTACTGCAAACCACCCTTGCTCAACATTGCAAATCCTTGCTTTTTGCCTCTTCTGACCACTCAGATGTGTCAGACTAGCCTTGTTTTGACTATGTGCAATAAAATTCTGCAGACAGTAGAAAATCCAGGATTACTGCAGAAACATGGAAGGGAAGAATGGAAAAGACGTAGATGGATTACCTTCATGTCTCTCCTCCTATCATTGAACAGTTCATAGAATCATAAAATATCCTGAGTTGGAAGGGACCCACAAGGATCATTCAACACCTGTCCCTGCACAAGACAGCCCCAAGAATCACACCATGTGCCTGAGATCATTGTCCAAATGCTTCTTGAACTCTGGCAGACTCAGTACTGTGACCACTTCCCTGGGGAGCCTGTTCCAGCACCCAACCACCCTCTGGGTGAAGAACCTTTTCCAAATATCCAACTTAAACCTCCCCTGACACAGCCTCACGCCATTCCCTTGGGTCCTGACACTGGTCACCAGAGAGAAGGGATTGGTGCCTGGTCCTCTGCTTCCTCTTGTGAGGAAGTTGTACACTGCTATGAGGTCTCTTCTCAGTCTCCTCCAGGTTGACAAGTCAAGTGATTTCAGCCGCTCCTCATATGCCTTTGCCTCTAGATCCTTCGCCATCTTCATAGCCTTCCTTTGGATGCTTTCCAATAGCTTTATATCTTTCTTATATTGCGTTGCCCAAAACTGCACACAGTACCAGAGTTGAGGCTGCACCAGTGCAGAGTAGAGTGGGACAATCACCTCACTCGACCAGTTAGGGATGCTGTGCCTGATGCCCCCCAGGACATGGTTGGTCCTCCTGGTTGCCAGGGCACTGTTGACTCATATTCAACTTGCCATCAACCAGGACCCCTAGGTCCCTTTCTTCAGCGCTGCTTTCCAGCATCTCATTCCTCAGTCTGTACATACATACAGGGTTGTCCCATCCCAGGTACAGAATCTGACACTTGCCCTTGTGAAACTTCATATGGTGGGTGATTGCCCAGTCCTCTAATTTGTCGAGGTCTCTCTGCAGGGCCTCTCTGACTCTGAGGGAGCCAACAGTTCCTCCCAGTTGAGTATCATTGGCAAACTTAGTATACCATCAACTCCTGCATCCAAGTCGTTTATCAAGATGTTGAAGAGCACTGGGCTTAAGATGGAGTCCTGCAGAACCCCACTAGTGACAGGTCACCAGTCTGATGTTACCTTCATTCACTATAACCCTTTGCACCTGACCCATGAACCAATTGCTCACCCACCACATGGTGTGTTTATCCAACTGTGTGTTGGACATTTTGTCCAGAAGGGTCCTGTGAGAGACAATATTGAATGCTTTACTTAAATCCCAAAAGATTATATCAACTGGTTTCCCTTGATCAACTAGGTGGGTTACCTTGTCATAGAAGGAAATAAGGTTTGACAAGCAGGACCTTCCTTCCATGAAACCATGTTGGTTGTGATTGATGACTGCATTGTCCTTCAGGTGTTTTTCAATACTCCCCAGAATAATCTTCTCCATAATTTTACCAGTCACTGAAGTGAAACTGACAGACCTGTAGTTTCCAGGGTCATCCTTCTTGCCCTTGTTGCTCCCTGTAGCATTTTTTCCATTTCCCATTATTTTTTCTAGTCCTAAAAATATGTGTTCGTATTTCTAGTTCAGAATATGTTTCCTGTTGCATTTCAAGAATGCCGTATTACTCAATACATCTTGTTGTCAGCAGATTCTAATATTAATGCTGAATTTCCTTTCATTTCATCTCTTTCTCCTATTTGTGTTGTGAAATGTCAGCCACCTCTTCAGCTGTTGATAGCACAGTGTTGGGACTGAGAAGGTAAATTTTGCTCAGTCTTTTGGTGTTCAATGGGCTCTGTTTTACAATGGAGAGTACACCAAGATTATTGATTACACCTGCACTTGAATATAAAGATGAACTTAAAGTATAGATACCTTCAGTGTTCAGTGTTGGTCTCCTGGGGAGGGAAAGTTTCTAGATCAAGTAAAACTTGACTTTATCTGAGAGTATATTGCAATCAGACATTGTCACTTTTCCATCTGCAAAGCAATCTGCAGAATCTGAGCAAGTTTTCTCCAAGGGAGATGTCACAGCCTATTGTGAAATAACTCTTCATTTTCCAAAACACTCTTGTAGTTCAATCTTTCCCATACATGGAGCCCTCTGGATCCCTTTCCCCACCCACGACGTGGGGCGGCCCAGTTCTAGTTCCATTTCCATCTGAGGAACCATTCCAACGCCTTGAAGGATGGGGAAAGGGAACTCCAGGGGTTTCTTCAGGGGTCTCTTCTGGCCCTGAGCCTGGAGGGGAGAGGTGCCCTCCCCTCCCCCCACGCACGTGGCCCCATGGTCAGCACGAAGAGAGGACACCGGGCGTGGAGAGGAGGCAAGAGAGAGTTTTATTGTTGGGGATGCTACATTTATAGGGTTTAGGAGGATTCACAGAGTAACCAATTAGAAGTCTCAAGGGGCTTACAGGAACACCCAATCACAGGAAGGGGTTAACAAGGACCAATGAAAAACACCTCAGGACACCTTCCCAGGACATTCCTGAGATAACACTACCGTGGGGAGCGTTGGGAAGAAGAAGCATGTGTTTGCAAAGAGACCACCAAAAGCCATTTTAAGACATGTTTAAACAACAGTTTTCCCATATAACGCAGGTTTAGTGCCACAGAGCCCCATCTCCACAGCATACAGCAGTAATGCTACCCACTCTGTAAATAGTGTTTGTGGAGTGTGGTGGGTTAGGCCTAGGAAAACTTGTGTTTCCTTCTTGTTAGCCAGTGGAGACATAGTTACTATTTTGTTAACCACTTCCATGGGCATGTGATGGCATCCATCCTGCCATTTTATTCCCAAGAACTGGATCTCCCATGCAGGTCCCTTTAGCTTACCTTGTTTTATGGTCAAATCAGATTTCAGAAGGATTTGGAATATTTTCTTCCCTTTCTCAAAAACTTCTTCTGCTTTGTTGTGAGTTAGAGAAACTATACCTCTACCTCAAGATAGCTTAGGAACTTAGGAATTTAGTGTTCTGTCACCTTTGTAAGGAGTTGTATCCTAATCAACTAAGGAATGTATGTTTTCCTGAACTTTGTCATTTTAGCTGTTTTTCTCTTAAACCCATAATTAGTTTAGTGTCATAAAATAAAGATAGAAAACTTGAACTAATTGAAAATTGCTGAGCGATGCACCTGGAGGAAATTAACTCTAAAGGACTGTACACTGCAGAAAGCATAGTCAATAGAAATTGTTTTGCTAAGAAGTAAATTCAATAAAGAATTGTTTAAGTAGGGAAGAACCGTAGATTATCTTTAACTAGTGATAAATGTAAGTATCTTAGCGGTAGTTAGAGCAATCAGATAGGAGGCTGGAGATCAGAAACATTAATCTCACATGCTAGGGAACTTGCCAATGTCGACTGGGTCATGAAAAGGACATGAGGTAGACTCCTTGATGAGGAAGTAAAAAGACCCTCTTTTGAAGCCCCCCTCCCCAAATTTCTGCTGGAAAAAGGACGCAGGATGGCAGTCTTGCTCCATGAAAGAACACCAAGATGAAACCTGAGAATGGGTTCATGATGGGTGAATCTTTGGGAGGAATCTTGGATGTTACAGTGTATTAAAACCTTGAAGAATTGTATTGGAATGAGCATGTATGGTGAATTTTCCCCCATGCTCCTGGCATGTCGCATTAAAGGAATGTTCAATCCAAATGACTGTCTTTGGTTTTGATTACTTTGTTTCAGTGGCCCCACACAATGATATCAATATATTGCAGGTGTTCTGGAGCTTCCCCTTGTTCCAGTGCAGTCCGGATCAGCCCATGCTGGATGGTTGGGTTGTTTCCACCCCGGGGCAGTCGATTCCAGATATACAAGACACCTCTCCAAGTGAAGGCAAACTGTGGCCTGCACTCTGTTGCCAGAGGAATGGAGAAAAATGCATTGGCGATATTGATAGTGGTGTACCACTCGGTTGCCTTTGACTCCAGTTCATACTGAAGTTCCAACACATCGGGCACAGCAGCACTCAGAGGTGGCATGACTTCATTCAGGCCACGATAGTCCACTGTCAGCCTCCGCTCCCCATTAGACTTTGGCACTGGCCATATGGGGTTGTTAAAGGGTGAGCGGGTCCTGCTGATCACTCCTTGTACTCCAGTTGATGAATAAGCTTGTGGATGGGAATTATGGAGTCTTGGTTGGTGCGATATTGCCATCTGTGCACTGTTCTGGTAGCAATTGTCACTTGTTGGTCTTCAACTTGCAGCAATCCCACAATAAAGAGATCTTCTGAGAGGCCAGACAGGGTAGATAATTGTTTTATCTTCTCTGTATTCACAGTAGCTACCCCAAAAGCCCATTTATACCCCTTTGGATCCTTGAAGTACCCTCTCCTAAAGTAGTCCATGCCAAGGGTACAAGGGGCCTCTGGGCCAGTCACAATAGAGTGCTTTTCCCACTTTGCTGTTAAGCTCACTTCAGCCTCTAATATAGACAACTCCTGGCATCCCCCTGTAACTCCAGAGGTCCAGATGGGATCTATAGCCCTGTACCCTGATGGTATCAGTGTGCACTGTGCATCAGTATCTACTAAAGCTTTATATGTCTGTGAATCCAATGTGCCAGGCCATCGAACCCACACAGTCCAGTAGGCCTGGTCATCCCTTTCCTCCTCCTGGCTGAAGGCAGGGACCCTCTATTCCTTTTCCTGGTCAGAGTATTCACTGTCTGACCTTTGCAATGCCAGACCAAAAGTCCGATTGCTTTCTTGTGTCTCTGTGGCAACTACACTGATAGCCTTCTTGAGTGACCCCTTCTTAACAGCTCTCTTCCCTCTCAGTTCACGTACATGGGCTTCCAGTTTAAAGGTGGGTTCACCATCCCACTTCCTCATGTCTTTCCCCAGTCACGCAGAAAGAACCAGAGTTCACCACGTGGCCTGCACTTGGGGTTTCCTTTCCCTCTGACTGGGGCAGGAAACAACCGATCTCTTGGGGTGCCCCTGGGAACTGAAGTGCTCCCATGGGGATGTGGAAGTACCCAGAGTTTCTTCTACATTTCGGAGCCAGGAGGACATCACCTTTACAGTTGGTGTGTCCATTTGTGGGTAATAGAATGCTACCAGGCTGCTGGAATACGATGCAGGGGCGCTTTGAACCACCTTCCTCCACATGGTCACTGTGCAAGGGACATCCTCTGGATCTTTAGGAATGTCATCACTTTTTAGATTACTTTAAGCAATTTCCAGCACTGCTAATTCTCTCAAGTACTGGATACTTTCATCTGCGGTGGTCCACTTTCCTGACAAGTTCACAAGGTCTTCCTTAAATGGATATATTGCCCTCATGCTTGAGAAGAGCCATCTTCAGAGACTGAAAATTGCTCCTTCTTTTCCAATTCCTCTTTCAATTTTACAATCTCTAGCAAGGGATCCCAGCTGTTGGGCTTCATGACCTTCCATTTGTTGACTATTGGCCCTGTTATCCCTGCATCGAAGCAACCAGGTAGGAATTCACTCACCTGTTTGGCAGCTGTAATCTTTTTGCAAGTCTCGAAGTTCTGATGAGGTCAGGGACGAGGTAACTTCGGTTTCCTGTTCGATTTGTCTCACTCCTTTCAATTTCTTTGTTGAAGGACCAGTTTTTTGATCTGTTTGTTCCTTCTTCTCCATCTTCTCCTCTATCTTCTTCTTTTTCTTCTTCTTCTTCTTCTTCTTCTTCTCCTTCTTCTTCGTCTTCTTCCCTTACTGATCAATATGTGGACCTGTAGCTTACCTTATCCATTTTTTTCCTTTTCACTACTGGGGCAATTACTGCAGTTGTGATTTGAGTCCCTACCTCAACCATAGTGTCCTCCATTGCAGTTTGGGTCCCTGCCTCCACTACAGCCCTGTGAGAATACTGAACTGTGGCTCAATAGGCACAGACCAGGCCCCAGTACAGGGCAAGAAGCTGCTGGGTTCAATTGGGGTAGGCAAGGCACCCTTCCATCAGGTGACGTGTCAGTTTGCTAGGGTTGAATACCCGTTCAAGTGTGAAGTCCCAGGTAATGGGAGGTGTCAACTGCCCTAGAAACCTGCCCAAATCCTTCCACACACCCTGCCACCCAGGAACTGGACACCTCAGGGCACATTTCAATATATCTTCACCCAAAGTTTGTTTTCTCTTACACCACGATGACACGAGATTCCACAAACTCCCTAGTGCGCAAACAATATTAATTAGTATTATTAGCAGTATTAAATAGCTTACATAAGGATGAGCAAAGACCATGGGTGACTTCATTATAAAACCATTCACATCTATCTCGGGCAGGGAGAGGAAGGTGTATTCCTCCATTGTCCCCAGAAGATGCTCCCCCAGCATGACAAGGCCATCAGTGTAAGGGCAAAGCACGGAGTCATTGTTTATATTGGTATGTTCCCAAACTCAGCAAAATAAAGCGATAAGCAGTGCAGTTGACTAACTCCATGTCCCGCACAGGAGTTTACTACTTGATAATTATTATTACTAGAGCATGCAATATATATATATATATCTGCCTTTGTCTCGCCCCATGTTCGGGTGACAAAAGGACTGGTAGGTGGACCTTGGTTGGACACCAGGTACCCACCAAGTTGCTTTATCACTCCCCTTCCCAGTTGGACAGGGGAGAGATAATAAGATGGAAAATGACTCGTAGGTTGAGATAAGGCAGTTTACTAAAACAAAAGCAAAACTTTGTGCACACACAAACAAAGCGGAAAAAAAAAAACAGTTTATTCTCTACTTCCCATCAGTCAGTGATGTTCTGCCACTTCCCGTGAAGCAGGGCTTCAGCACATATAGCGGTTACTCCAGAAGGCAAACATTGTAAATAACAAATGTACCCCTTTCCTCCTTCTTAGTTTTTATATCTGAGTTGACATCACATGGTATGGAATATCCCTTTGGTTAATTTGGGTTAGCTGGTCTACTTGTGTCCCCTCCCAGGATCTTGCCCACCACCAGCCCCTTGATGGGGGGGGGAGATGTTGAGAGAGACATTGCTGATGCTGTGCCAGCACTGCTCAGCAGTAGCCACAACACTGGTGTGTTTTCAACCCCTTTCTAGCTACCAATGCAAAGCACAGCAGTGTGAAGGTTGCTATGAAAAATTAACTCCGTCTCAGCCAGACCAAATTCATGAGGGTTTAAAACATTTTTTTAAACTTTTTCTTTTACAAGAAAATGGGATCAAGCACTTTGAAAGCATTGGTGTTTATTCCCAGACAAATCCATCCAAGACAAGTGAACTGTCAACACCTACTTCTCAATAAACAACTGTCAGGGTTTTGAGTAAATGAGGGCTGTGTGTGGGGGAGTGTGTGCCTGTTGGTTATATAATCATTCCATCAGTCTCCTCATATCCCTAGTAACCTTCATGTTTTCATTTGAGTTGCACCAAACCTTTGCAGTTATATTCTCCAAACCATCGCTGTTTCCAAGACAATATTGTTGAACCGCAACCAGGCTTTCTTTGATGCCCATGTTACTGTAGCATGGGCAGAAAATTTGAACAGGTACCTATGGTCCTTCTCGTGTACTTCAGAAGGGATTTTGACCTGCTCTGATGCCTCTTAGGCTCCCTCACTAACTCATGCATTAAGCCTCGGTCTCCCAAAAGGGTCAAATTTTACTTTCCTGTCAGGATATGTTGGTTGGAAGGGAGAAATTTTAGCTCTTTTCTTCAGTTCACTAACAAAAAGCACTGTTGCATTAGCTCTTGCTGCTTGCCAACAAGCAAGTAGGCATAGCATGCACTTCAATTTCAATTGCATGCATAAATTTGTTCTTTTTTTTTTCTTTTCAAAATACTTTTATTTGCCTGGGAACAGTGAAGAAAAGGCACAGAGACTGTGGTGTATGTGTGATTCTATTTTACTCTTCCATGGTTTAACCCAAAAAGGAAAGACAAGTCTTTCATTCAAGAGCAATTCAAAGTAGGCCTTTGTGATGTTATAGTTTGATGATGAGGAATGAAAAATTCTCTGCTTCAGGCAGGAGAGATGACATTAGGCAACCCGCAAATAAATCACAATTTGCTGTACTCAAAATGCATTTTCAAAGAACTTCAAGTATCTCTATGCCCTATCCCCTCCTCCCTGTAAAAAAAAGAAAAAAAAAAGAGGTGGAAATCTTGAAAACTTTGTCGGAAACAGGTTGGACCTCTGCAAATTTTATTGGTCAGGCAATGTTTCCCAACAATTTTTCTAAAGGTACAGTTCAGTCCATTCAAGTCTGATATGGAGCAGCAGGAAAGGGGTCAAATTTATATTACAGGACAGTGGCGTAAATTGGACTATATACATCCTGTCGCCTTTTAGATGTCTAGTTTAGGTGCCTGAATTAACTGCTCAGGAGCCCTATATAGTGAGTTAGTGTGGTCTGATGCCCTCTCTGGAAGCCTCATGGACTGTATAGGGAACCCAGGCTCCTAAACCAGGTGTTGGTCAGAGTTTGGTGGCCAGAGCTGCACTCTGCGAATACTCTGCTCGGACTGATTAGTTGCACCAAGTTTTTATACAGATGAGGCAGGAGGGCCAATTTCTGCAAAATTTTAATAGGTGCCATTCCAAACCTGATTTTATCCCTGACCAGGTTGCTCCAACCTGCAGCCTTGGTACCAAACAACTCAGTCATGTGAAGGAAACTTGGATTTGAATCCTGACTTGACATGGTGGTTTGACATTGGCTAATTGGAAAATTAATTGAATTTATTACCAATCAAAATCAGAGTAGGATGATGAGAAGTAAAATCTTAAAAACATCTTCCCTCCACCCCTCTCTCTTTCCCGGGCTTAATTTATTCCAGATTCTCTACCTCCTCCCCCCAAGTGGTGCAGGGAGACATGGAATGGGGGTTATGGTCAGTTCATCACATGTTGTTTCTGCTACTGTTTCATCCTCAGGGGGAAGAGTTCTTCCCCTACTCCAGCATGAGATCCTCCCATGGTCTACAGTTCTTCACAGGCTGCTCCAGCATGGATCCCTTTTCATGGGGTGCAGTCCTTCAGAAACAGGTTGCTCTGGCATGGGTCCCCCTCAGAGTCACAAGTCCTGCCAGTAAACCTGCTCTAGCATGGGGGTCTCTCTCCATGGTTCCACAGGTCCTGACAGCTTCCCATGGCATCACAGCCTTTTTTGGGGCATCCACCTGCTCTGGTGTGGGTCTCCTCCATGGGCTGCAGGTGGATCTCTGCTCCCCTGTAGATCTCCATGGGCTGCAGGGGGACAGCCTGCTTCACCATGGGCTTCATCATTGGCTGCAGGGGAATCTCAGGGCTGGAGCTTCTTCTTCATTAACCTTGGTGTCTGCATAGTTGTTCCTCTCACATATTCTCACTCCGCTCTTCTCAGGTTGCAGCTACTTCTGGACAATATTTTTTTTTTCCTTCTTAAATATGTTATCCCAGAGGTGTTACTACCATCTCTGATTGACTCAGCCTTGGCCAGCTGTCTGTCCTGGAGTCAGCTGGCATTGGCTCTGCTGGACATGGAGGAAGCTTCTAGAAGCTTCTCCCAGAAACCCCCCCTGTAGCCCCTTGCTACCAAAACCTTGCCATGCAAACCCAGTACACCTTAATTTCTTATTTTACCTCCAACTCTAGGATTTACTTCCTGTAGTTCCTGACTAAAAACACTGTTTCTGGAAGGCAGGAGCTGAAAGCACAAAGGCTTTACTTAAATCGCAGCCTTTTTCCTATCTTGTTCAAAGTAAAACCCTGGTGAGCAGCAGACAGTCCTGCTGAGCTGTGGCCTCTGTCTGAAGTGTCCCCTCCTTTTCAGACAGGAGAAGTCTGCAAGGAAGTCTAATTATATTGCACATGTTCTAATTTAAGTTGCTGTGTGTTACTGGAAGTTTGAGCAGCAGAAACACAAGGTCACTTCTTGTCTGCTACCGTGTCCTTTGCTTGATGAGACATGGATAGACCCCACAGTTTTTCCTGGTGTAATTACCTCAAGGATGGATGACTAGGGATCTCCCCCACAGTCTGGAGTTTCTTTCTGTGAGATTAAAAGCCCTTCTTTAAAATTAAATGCCCCCCAACACACACACAGATGCATTCACACAGAGGGGCAGGTAGAGAATTGCAGCAACCACAGAGGCATGGATTTTAATATCGCCACAAAGCTAAAAGTCTTAAAAACCACTCACTCGTGTTTATGGAGTAGAAATCATAGCCCTATATGTCTGAGACTTCCCTGAATCCTGGCTGGCTGGTTGGCTGCAAAAGGGTACCTGCTGCGCTGAAAGACAGACCCATGAGTGGTGGGTTAACCTTGGCTGGATGCCAGGTACCCACCCAGCTGCTCTATCACTCTCCTTCCCAGATGGACAGGGGAGACTAAGATGGAAAACAACTTGTGGGTACAGATAAGGCAGTTTATTAAAGCAGAAGCTAGGTGAAAGCTTGCGTGCGCAAATGCGAAGCAAAAGATAACACGGTTTATTCTCTATTTCCCATGAGCAGCGATGGTTGGCCACTTCCAAGAAGCAGGGCTTCAGCACGCATAACGGTTGATCAGTAGACAGCCATTGGAGACAATGAATGCCTGCCTTCCTGCTCCTTGCCTCAGCTTTTATATCTGAACTGACATCATATGGTATGGAATATCCCTTTGGTTAGTTTGGGTCAGCTGGCCTACTTGTGTCCCCTCCCAGGATCTTGCCCTCGGTTGAGGAAGGACTGTTACAGTACTGATGCTGTGCTCAGCAGTAGTCAAAATACCGGTGTGTAATCAACACTCTTCTAGCTACCAATGCAAAGCACAGCACTGTGAGGGCTACTGTGGGGAAATGAACTCCAGCTCATCCAGACCCAATACACCATTTTAGTCCTCCTTTGACAAATGGGAATTCCAGTTGCGTCTGTGATACCCATGACCACTTTTGATGGCATGCGCAAACTCATATAGCAAAGGATCAGTTTGTTTGCACTTCAGCTGGACATTAATTTATTTGAAGTCATGTTTATTTAGATTATAAAATGCCTCAGGAACATGGACTTGGGACATTGGTCATGGGAACCTTCATGGGCACTGGCAAAAGCGAGGATGAGGAAATCTAATTTCTTCTGTTGGCACTGGAAATGACACTGAATATGGAAAGACCTTGGGCAAATCACTGAACCTGTAGTGTGAGGAATAATGACTCCTACTTCTTTCATGAAGTGGTTTGAGATTCATTGAAGATAGACTTTAGATACCAACAAGGTCTTTTTGCTTTGTGTGAATGATGTGGAGATGTATTAAACTTTTGTTACTTGTTTACTCATCAATTTATACCCCTCTGTCACACGTAAACACACAAACACAGCCTTTACTCACTGAAGTTGTATTTTTACAAAATGTATATCCATGGTTCTTGGTGGAGAAGGGCAGGCAAGACAATAGAAACAGTTGCATGTTCTGGATATATTTACTAGTAGATACCACCAGATGACAACATGTATGGTGGTGAAACTAAAAACTTTTTAATACCTACTGCTACAGTCCATCCACCTGAGTCCTTGTCAGTCAATTTTTTTATCTTACCTCTTGTACCAAAGCCTAGCCTTTGTGCACAGCACTACCTTCTCTTTAAATATTCCCTTCATCAGTAAGAGTAAATGGAAAATATATTACATGTGGGGAAAGGAATGCCAGGAAGCTTTATTTCTCTTCTATCTTCATCTCTAGAGATATTATACATGCAGGTATCTGGCACACTCAATTATGTCTTACCTACTCCAGAAGGAAAAAAAAAGGTAAAAAATTTACTGTAATAAATCTCATGACCTTGTTGCCTAAAATCAAAGAAAAATTCTCTGGAAAATTTTAATATAGAAAGGTACAGAGCAGGTCTTTAATTAAAGGACTTTAAGGTGCATAAAATACATTTTAGCACAAGCATACAGGATAGATTTTACAATTTTATAACACTAGCCAATTAACATATCTAATGGGATATACCCATTCTGAAAATAGTCCTTCCCTCAGGCCCTCCCTTAGGCCATCCCTCAGGCCCACCTCCCCCACATTGGGTGGTTGGTCTTCTACAGTCACCCCTTCCTCCACCTTCCTCTTCATAAGCGTCTTCTGTCCTTCTTGGAACTATTTCAAGGATTCTGGGCCTTCTAAATAGTTTTGACTAAAGTTATATCAAACTATGTGCCTATTATGTTCTCTAGGTGCATTCTCTACAAACTAGATGTTCTTGCTAAAATCTTTATCCATTGAAATCCTTGACAAAGAACACTAAACAATATTTCAAGAATTTGGTACAAAGGGTGACAAAGGGTGATTAGCTACCACTATTATAAAGTGTTAAAAAGCTATCTATTAAAATCTATATACTATGAAACTTAAGGCATCAATCTCTAGTAAGGAGAAAAGTAAATTATCAGATATCCATAACAAGTTGAGCAGTCTGCAGCAGCAGAAATTGCAAGTGCTGCACACTGAACTAAAGTCTCTGGCACTTTACACTGCACGTGTTCCAGGTTTGCCCTTTCCATAGTATTCCATGGGGACCACTCATCACAACTGCTGATAAGGTCATGTGCAGGGTGGGTGATGAATCTGCACTGATTTCAGAAGGTTTTTCTGTCTGGTTGCAGAAAATATATATGCATGTATCCTTGAGAGAAATCCTTAAAGGAGGACTATGCAGAAGTGTGTGCATTGTCTAGTGGAAAGCAGCACAAAGGGGGAAAACCACAGAAAGAAATAATAACTATTAAGTAATAAGTAAATACTTTACCTAGAGTGCAATAGATTTCATTTTCTTATTTCAAGTATGTTTAAAGCAGTGACTGAATGATCTTTGCACCAGTAACTTTAATATATGCAATCTTTTTGTACAGTGTTTTGAGATTTAGCTTTTGCTCTTTTTTTCTGCCCCTGCACCCCAAAAACCCCCCAGACACCCTTTGGAACACTGAGTGTGACATTTGGATTAAGGCAGAGATCTCCAACAGTTCAAAGCCTTGCATTTGGGCTCATGTCGCAGGAGAGCAGTGCGAGGGAAGATCTGTGGTAACATGGTGGGGGAGGATAAGGCCAGTGTGGATAGTGGGTTCTTCTGGGGGGTTGGGGGGTCTTGGCCAGGCTGGGGTCTTGGGAGATACCTGAGCCCCGGGTGGGTGCGGGGACTGGAACGGTTTGGTTTTGGCTCACCTGTGGCTACTGCCCAGGTTCGGTATGTTCTGGATATATTTATTGCGTCCCGAAAGGGTGGTCAGGACAAAGGGTTGTTCCTGGGCATTTCCTTGGGATTGAATTTAGATAGGTGGCAGAAAAGTAGGAAGTGAAAGACTTGCCCTAATCGTTTTTAATGGGAAAGAAGCCTGTGTACCCCTATGCAGTTGTGAGATATGCTGGTGATGGTACATGCCTTCGGTAGGGTCTCCAATGACAGACAGGTCCAAAACGAAGGGTCAGATAAAATATGTCCATGGGCAGGATGAGCTCGCTAGCCTTCTGGCGGTCATCCTAGGAGAAGGACAACTCTAATCCCAAACCCGGGTAGATGAAGCTCGCTTAGCCCTGTAAGGCCATCCATCTAAGAGAAGGTCACTCTAAGCAAACCTACGTCCTAAGGAACTCGCTGTCAGCGTCCAAGCTTGCTAGGCCTTGACAGATGAACCTTAGGATTAAAGGGTGGGTCCAGTTCTGCGCATGCTGCATCTCACCTAAAAAATCCATTGCGCAGGTTGGAGGGTGATATTCACATTTGTAAAGCCCTGTAGCGATGGGCAAGGGTTGAAACGGCAGGTGATAAGGTGCACTGGAAGCCACAGACCTAACCCTGCATGCAGGCGATTCAGGACATTGGTCGCTAGAGACTGACCCCGGAGATGACAGTCTCTTTGGGCAGCATCCTGAATGACCAAGCAGCCTTTTTCAAGGAGATCACTGCTAGCTCCACTTGGAGAGGGGCCTAGAAAAGGTGGCCTAACCAAAGCTCGTCTCCCCCTTCACCTGGTTGGTTAACTGTGGTCAAGGGGCATCTTCTTCTAATGCAGTCACAAAAAGATCAAGAGACAAAGGCATACACTGCCTCCAAAGGTGTACCTAAATTGACTCTCGCATGCTGGAACATCAGAACCATGCTTTATACTGTGGATAGTGGACGTCCTGAGCATCGCTCTGCCCTAATTGCCCACGAACTATCACGTCTCAACATCAACATAGCTGCTCTCAGCGAAGTTCGTCTCCACGAGGAAGGTAGCCTTAGAGAACATAGTGCCGGTTACACACTCTTTTGGTCCGGTAAACTCAGAACCGAAAGGCATCTCTCAGGAGTTGTATTCATGATTAAAAACTCTATTGTTCCTAAACTCAAAAATCTGCCGACAGGTCGTTCTGATCACATTATCTCCCTACGCCTTCCACTACACAACAAGCAACATGTTGTCCTCTTTAGTATTTATGCCCCAACTCTCCAAGCTGACCCTGCTGAAAAAGATAAATTTTACACCGACCTGGGTCGCCTTACCCAAAAGGTTCCTGCAGATGATAAGATCGTTATCCTTGGTGATTTCAACACCAGAGTAGAAAAGAATTTTGAAGTCTGGAAAGGAATATTAGGCAAGTATGGTGTTGGAAACTGCAACGATAATGGTCGCCTTCTGCTAAAATTCTGTGCGGAGCAACAGCTCACCATCACCAATACTATCTTTCAGCAGAAAACTAGACTGAAGACAACCTGGATGCATCCTAGGTATCCTCATCTCCTTGGATGGTAAGATTGACAGAGAGATAGACAACAGGTTATCAAAGGCATATAGTGCTTTCCGAAACCTCCATTAAAGAGTTCGGTGAAATAAACACTTGAAGAAAAGTACAAAGATCAGTGTTTACAGAGTCATTGTGCTGTCTACTCTTTTATATGGATCTGAATCATGGGTCATCTACCGCCACCACCTGTGACTCTTAGAATGCTTCCATCAACGCTGTCTCCATACAATCCTAAACATTCACTAGTCAGATTATGTGACTAATACATCTGTTCTAGAACAAGCAGCAGTCACAAGTATTGAGGCCATGTTGCTGAGATCACAGCTGTGTTGGGCAGGACACATCTCCAGGATGAAGGACCACTGCCTCCCTAAGATCATGCTTTATGATGAACTTGCCACCGGTTGCCACAGGAGAGGAGCCCCGAAGAGAAGATACAAGGACTCCCTGAAACAACATCTCAGTCTTGACCATATTGATCAACATAACTGGTCTACTCTGGCCTCCAATTGGGAGGTCTGGAGACACACTATTCATAATGCTGCTGATGCTTTTGAGAAAGCATGCAGGATCACTCTTGAGGAGAAAAGACAACGCAGAAAGAATCGTGTCTTGCAGAATATACCACCTAAGGAGTCTTTCTGCTTTGTCTTTTGCAACCGGATGTGTCTATCTCGTATTGGCCTTTTTAGCCACCAGTGCGTTTGTAACAAACGTGGGTAGAACCCTTCCCAAATCTTCAGTGTGTGAAGACACATTGCTGGAATTGCTTAACACCACATTGGCCAAAGCATTGGAGGATATAGAGAGGATATATAATCACAGATTTTTAAGGTTAGAAAGAGGCATTTTGATCACTTAGCCAAACTTCCTTCATGACTCATAACAGGGAATTTGCCTAAATGTATTCCTATTACAAGTCCAATAGTTGGTGTACTCTAATTCATATCAGTTAGAAAAACACCTAGCCTTGATTTAAAAGAAACTTCCATTTGTAGAGAATCCATTGCTATGATAAGCTGTTCTCATTATTATTTATACACCCTATTAAAAATGTGGGTCATGTTTCTCATCTCAGTTTTTCTAGCTTCAACTTCAAACCTGGTATATTTGCTAAACTGAAGGACCTTCTGTGGCACTCTTGTCTCAGTGTATTTTTAGTCCTTTTGATATGTATCTCAGGTGCTTGTTACACCAGGTTCACCTGTGCTTTAGCCGACTTCCCTCTCTCTCCTCAAGTAGCTCTTGGAAACACTTACCTTCTGCCAACTCTTCCAAGGCAAATTCTTCAAAATAAGTACATTTTTAAAAGAGGCATAACTTTGCTCCCTTAGCAATGGACAAATGCACTGTGATGTCTGAAACATGTACTGCCTGCTTCTGATTTGCCCTGTGTGCCAAACTGTTTGGATAGGGGACTGTATCTTTGGCATCAGTATTTTTATTGTTACTCAACTCAAGCATGCAGTCAGCACTTAAGAAGAAGCAATAATAGATCTGGAAATGCTTTTGCTTCGTCAACATGCATAGAGCAAAGAAATGTACTTAGGTGAGTTACCAGAACAAAGGCCATTAAAAGGGCAGTGCTCTGAAGTGCTGGCGGTACCGCACCATCGGTCTGTCTGGCCTCAATGTCTCCACTTCTAAGGGGAGCATGTGCATTTCTGAATTTCTGCGCAGGTTCAAGAATTTAAGGGTTTCTCCAGGAAAGATCCTCATCATAAGGTAAGCCAAATTCTGACACAAGACGGTTATAAGTTTTACTGTTCTGGATGTTAATCCCAGGCCTGAATTTAAATTAAAAGGCTTTCTACCTGCCTATTTAACCTTATGGGTGAAAGACTGGGGACTCAATAAGCTGAATCTTACTCCTGATTTCTTAGGTGAAAAACTAGAGAAGTTTGGAAAGTATTTTAAGCACAAAGTTGTGCTTGGAGTGCTTTGTAATCCTCTTTTCAAGACCGCTGCTCACTGCCCTCTCTTTTTCTGATCTCTACTGCTGTTGATTTATGTGTGTAGAAGAGAAACCTAAACTTGGTGGGGGCCTTTAAGTGATGCTGCTGTACCTTAATAAAGCTGTAGTTAACGTGGTGCTGTTGTTGTGAAAATGGTTGAGAAAGTTTTGAAAGTATAAAATCAAGGGACAATTAAATCTTGGTTTCAGCTCCCAAATGGATTTCTGCTGGAGATTCACACTTAATAAAACACAGAGAATTGTATTTTTTTAAAAAATAAATACAGGTAGTGGGGGACTGTAGCATTTAGAAGAGAGAATCACTCCACCAGAAAACTCACTTCATCCAAATGATGCAGTCCAGTTGACTTTTATGATCTGAGAAATTACTGGTTTTATACTACACTGTGGTGGGTTGACCTTGGCTGGATGCCAGGTGCCCACTCAGCTACTCTGTCACTCTCCTTCCCAGCCGGACAGGGGAGACAGTAAGATGGAAAACAACTTGTGGGTATAGATAAGGCAGTTTATTAAAGCAGAAGCTAGGCAAAGTAAAAGATAACACGGTTTATTCTCTACTTCCCATGAGGAGCGATGGTTGGCCACTTCCGAGAAGCAGGGCTTCAGCACGCATAACGGTTGATCAGCAGGCAGCCATTGGAGACAATGAATGCCTGCCTTCCTGTTCCCTGCCTCAGCTTTTATATCTGAACTGACATCATATGGTATGGAATATCCCTTTGGTTAGTTTGGGTCAGCTGGCCTACTTGTGTCCCCTCCCAGAATCTTGCCCTCAATTGAGGAAGGAATGTTACAGTACTGATGCTGTGCTCAGCAGCAGCCAAAGCACTGGTGTGTTATCAACACCCTACTAGCTACCAGTGCAAAGCACAGCACTGTGAGGGCTACTATGGGGAAATGAACTCCAGCTCAGCCAGACCCAATACACACATTAAAGAAAACCTGCTATCAAGCTGGAGGTTTATGAGTAATAGTGATTTTGCCATAGTTGGAGAGGGAAGGGAGAAAAGAGAGAGGAGGGATGAATACCAAAGCAGAAATACATGTCATTCAGAAAAAGCACAGTGATGCCCCAAAAATGCAGTCACTCATCATCACTTCACCTAGCATCACCATAGAAATATTTTATGTCATTATTTCTTGGTTGTTGTTTCTCCAAAACATTATTGCTAGCCTAGTTGAATTTCCTCCTTTGGGAAAGCCTTGGTTGTGGGTTAGATGGGGAGCCTGCAAAAACATATCAGTGGAAGAGGCACATGCTGAATCCAGGGGATGGTAAAATTGGTTCTTATAGGAGAGCAATCAGGTTTATCAGGGCAGCCTGTGATATTGCTGCTGCCAAAAATCACCACTGTTACAGTCTTGAAAGAGGACTTGCAGGTGGGCATTAGCATCCTCATGGCACATGTCCATGGCTATGGTGTCCCAGTGAAGCGCTGGGTGTTTTTCTTCAAACCTACCTTCCTTAGTGGTGTAAACTAAAATCACCTGATTGAAGACTAAAATCTTCAACAACTATGTCACAGGGGCATGAACTACACTCCAGAAACAGGCATCTTCCATGTTTTCGACATCTTCAACATGTACAGCAAATTTCCCCAGTTATCACCTGGGGTTGCTGCTGGTGAGGGGAATCACTTTTCATCTGCCAACAGTGGTGAAAAATAGGCACAGGTTATAGGCACAGGTTATAGGCAAACTGGGAGGATAAAACTTCTGAAACTCCACTCATTCTGTAGCCTTTTGCAGATGGGGCAGGTTTCACTGCATGCCTGCTTGGACAGTTAGGACTGCATACAGTGCAAGGGAAGATGAGTGTGCTCCTGTTCCCTTCTGTCAGAAGGGAATTATTTTACTGGTGAAAACAAAGGAGAATCCCACTTGGCAGTCTGATCTGAGACCAGTTTTTTGAGAGAGTCCAGAACGCATCCCATCTCTGGATAGTACACCCCACAGCATTTGCTAGATTTTGCACAGAGTGCAGTGACTTTTCAGTATGTACCCAGTGCAGCCAGAAATTTGTCACGTATGACCTCTTTAGGCAGATTTTCCAAAGGGAACGAACCTCCCACATTTTGCTGCAGATAATTTTTTCAGGGTGAATTTGCTGAAGGCACAAGTGATGCTCTGTCTGAATTCATGGTACAGGACTTAAATCTTAATGCAGGGAGGTGGGAAGACACTATATTTGACTTGTCCTGCAAATTTTCATGAGCTTTAACCCAGCTGTGCCAGACAGATGTTCTAGCAGACTTCTGGACTTTTTGCTAATGCTGTTGCACATGCAATACTCCATGCTAGACCTTAGCTGCAATCAGGATGCTTTGAAAGAATTAATCTGGCAGTCACTAGCTGCTAAATGAAGTGCATGCTAAAAGAATGTTGAGCTAACTGACTGGAGCTCACAACTTTTATGAGCTTCTCTAAATGCCTGTTTTCAGGGAAATTCAGCATCTCCTTGACATTTAAGGACTCAATTTATAATCAAATTATTTAACTGTAGTGGAAAGAATTACTGGCCTCAATAGAAAAGACATTTATATTTAGCCCACCCCTTAGAAAAAAAAAAGGAATCAGGATAACACTGCAATTCCTATACTAAATGAAGGATAAAAGAAATCTTTCAATGCAAATTAAGCACTGAAGGTTTTTAAAAATTATAGCAGAAACTTAAGGTGCACAGCTGCTCACATCCTTATTTCCAATTTAGTAATCTGAGACGTGCTGAAGCATTAACATCCTGGACAACACCACACACCTTTCAGAGATGAATACCCCTTACTGCTCTCATTTCTGCAGGTCCCAGTACATCTTGGAATCCTTCTGCTCCTTTGATTTTGGCCAAGTCACTGTACAGATATACATTGCCCTCTACAACTTGAAATTACAGAGTGAAGTGAAAGAACAAGATGAGATAGAAACCTGGATGTGCAACATCATAGTTACATACCAGGAAGAGTAGGTCAAGCTACATGGAACTATACCAGTTCTTAAAGGATGGAAGTATGTTTTCTATATGAATAATAAAGCCTTATTATCACTGCTGCTATTAAGTTCATTAGCAAGGCTTTTGAACTGATGTCAATTTTATGCCCCCAACAAGGCACGAACGGAGAAACTGCTCAGAGACAAAGTTTGTAGCCTTTAAGCAGGAGGCATTTTATTCTCGGTGCACTGGGAAGCGGCCAGGTTGCCCTGGGAAGACCGCTTGGATCCAACAACTCACAACTGGTCTTTTTATACAATTTTTGGCAAGTAATTGCATAATACAATATGAATATTCATGATATTGCAACATACATTTTTAATATTCATAACAGGTGGAGTTTAGGCGGAGTTAGAGGTGTGGTCTTCAATTTGGGGAGAATCTAGGAGGGTCGTTCCTGTTCTTCAGCCTCATAGGCCCCTGGTCACCCTATCATCCTCTTCATGAACTTTGTGAACTTTCCTACTTTGGTTACCTTTCTAGCGTATTTGGCAGAAGTTCCTGATATCTTGGCAAGGTGTACCTATGTTTTGACTCACTTTCCTTCTCTATCAGTCCTTTTTTTCCTTCTTTATACTTAATTTAGCCTCCTAGTTCTTTCTGTTTTCCTGAGTACATATGCTTCTGTTCTCCTGTGTCACTGTGTTCTGCATACCTTAATGAATTATTGCCTCCGCTGTTTCTAAGACCAAGTTTTCTGTGCCTTGCTTAAAATCTGCATTCTGAATTTAACTCTCTGCTTTCCGTATTGATATATTACATTTACTTTCTAGGCCTTGCCTGGCTTCAGAACAAACGAAAGCAAGCAGATTAGCAAAGGTGTCTTGCTCTGTGAGCCCTGGCTTCTCCAGATGTAATGTCTGAAACTCTCGCTTAAAAACTTTTGCTTGAGGCCAAACAAGGATTATCTCAGCAGATGAATGGGCAAAATTGTCTGAGTCCCATTGTAACCCACCTTAGCTGGTGCCCAATTGTTCTCTCCCAGATGCCTAAACTGAGGTGGCAAACTGTGTTATGATAAATACTATATTTAAACTGCAGTTATGTTGGTGGTGATGGACTCTTTGTTGGAGATGACAGAATAATCCCATTCTTTGGAGTTTTCCCAGACTCAGTGCTTAATACAAAGCCCTGAAAAGAGCAGGGTTGTCTAAACATTTGATAAAGAAAATATGTGCAGAAATGGACATATCCCACCAGTAAGGAGCTGATCAGCCTGCAGCACCAAATCCTACCTTTATAAATTCAATATGTTGTTTCAATTTGTCTAAATAAAATACTCAGTCCCTGTATGAGGAAAATAGAAGTATCAGGAATCCAACAGAAGATTGAAACAGTGTGCAAATCATCCAGTTTAAAGCTAGTAGCAAAATTAATTTTAAATAACTTTGGAATTTCTGAATTATTTCACAGATCATAACACTTTACCAGGAATGTATGAAAAATTGCAATTCCAAACCACATGAGCATCTTTGTATGCTTCAGTAATCTCTGTGCATTGCTTTGTCTTTTCCTTCAGGATAAGTGCTTTAGACAAGCATTCTCAAAACAACTATAATGCTAAAGCCTGAACTTCAGTTTCTCTGTATTGACTCACACAAACATCTTAGGGAAAACAGAGCTACATAGCAATGGAAGTGCAAATCTGGAAGGACCTCCAACAGGTTTAGTGAAGATTCTCCTGATTTGTATGAGACTTGCACCACTGCTTTAGATGTTTGTGTTTGGTGAATGGGAACAAAGAGGTGATGCTTTGCTTTTAATTAACCCACTGCTACCCCATGCTGTGTCTTGCTCTCAAGTAGTCCCCCTGCAGGTCTTTTAATTGCTGCCTCTCTTTTGATGACTAACGAATGATCCACACTCCTGTTAGTGTGGTGGTGTTGGGGCTTTGTGCTATTGAAGACTCAGGGAGCTGGGGAAAAAGTAAACTCTGGGAGTGATAAATTTGGCAAACTGCTCTGGAAAATCCCCTAATTTGGGATGATAGAAATGAATTTTATGTTAGTGCCTGCTGACCTGTTTTCCATTAGTATTTTATTTGGGGGGCGCGTCTTGTAACATCTTCTGCCTTGGCAAATAAACCCTTTCTTATCTCACCCCTAATTTACTGCTCTGGAGATTTTTTCAGCACCAAAATCCCACGGCAACACAGCTGATGTAATCTTTTTGGATTTCAGTGAAGCTTTCGATACTGTGTCTCACAGTATCCTTCTGGACCAAATGTCCAGCCACAGCTGGATAAACACATCATGTGGTGGGTGAGCAATTGGCTCATGGGTCAAGCACAAAGGGTAATTATCGGCGGAGGGGCTCGGACAGAATTGCATACAAATCAATATGATTAGCAAAAATGTCCGCTTTATTAGAGAAAAGGCAGCTTATATGCTGCTTGTGATACACAGGTGTTGCGACGAGGGAAGAGAGGGACGCTCAATATGAGAATCAGCAAACTTAGTTTATTGATCACTGCTAACAGCTTAATATACACTTTATAATTAGCTCATACATATTGCAAAAGCTAAACTCATTATTGGGTCTTGCTTAAATGTTGATTTCACTTTTACTCCCTTCTTTTGTTGACACAGGTGGCTCTCAGTTGCTTTTGTTTTGCTAATCACAACCTCCTGTTTACCAGCCAGCTAGCAGGCACAAAAACACCATAGCCCTGCCATGGCCTTGCTATCCCAGATCTTCTCACGGGCCTAGACAGGCCGTGTTCTATACTCTAACAGCTCATCCATAGCTTTAGCTATATCCATATGTCCTTGTCTTGCTAGCCAGCCCTCTACAATACCTCCATTTTTATTTGAGGCCAACAATACTTTCTCTGTCATAGCACTTACACGTTTAACAATACAAGAAAAAGCAATACGAACTATCACTAAAATTACAACAATTGTCAATAACCATCGTAGGCCTTCTTTAACAAAACTTAAAACCTATTCAGACATAGAACCAAAAATAGATTGAAGCCATGAGTCTATAGGACTAGTTGCTACTGTGTCACCACAAATAAGAAACACACCTGATAGAAAAGCGCGTGCAGTGTTGTTAACCCAAATGCCTGGAGAGGAAGGCCTTACTTCAGCTCCATATGCCTCAAGGCCTTGGTTGTCACTATTATTAGTACCACAATAGTCTCCTGTATTTTTGTAATTAAACCCTAGGGTATGTGAAGTGACATTAGTCCAGCTGGAAAAGTTGTGGCTTTGATAAACACTTAACCCAGATTGAAATAATCCCAACATAAAACAGGTTTGAGTCCCATTATCACTTGTGTTACGTACAGACAGTGATCCCATTAAATCTAACTCTTGGGGATCCCAGGGCAAAGAGGTGTTGAGAGCCTTTATAAGGCAGGCAGATGCATTAGAAATAACTGTTTCACTCTCACAAAACGATGAAACCCAACCAGTAAACACTAAGTTTAACCTATACACTGAACTAAAAGGCATGCCAAATAAACAAGTGCAAAAAGGATCTGAGGCAGATGTTAAAGACAAACAAAAGGACGATTGACCTGTTATAGTTATTGGAGGGGATCTTTTTACCAGAGTAAGACCACCCACTCCTGCAACTGTTGCTCCTGAAAATTGT
>NW_020884978.1:1240468-1261568 GCF_003945725.1 Corapipo altera
CTGAGGGGAGACCTTATCACAGTCCACAACTTCTGCGTGAGGCAAAGAAGAGGCACGGGCACTGATCTCTTCTCTCTGTTGACCAGTGATAGGGCCCAAGGGAATGGCCTGAAGTTGTGTCAGGGGAGGTGTAGGTTGGATATTAGAAAAAGGTTCTTCACCCACAGGGTGGTTGGGCACTGGAACTCTCCAGGGAAGTGGTCACAGCACCAAGCCTGACAGAGTTCAAGAAGCATTTGGATGATACTCTCAGGCACATGGTATGACTCTTGGGGATGGTCCTGTGCAGGGCTAAGGGTTGGACTCAATGATCCTTGTGGGTCCCTTCCAACTCAGCATATTCTGTGATTCTGTAAGTCTACCCCAGGAAGGCTCAGTTCACTCACCAAAAGATGTGAAATATCTCCAACCTCTAGTTCTGATTAGAGCCTTCAAATGAGAAGTTTGCAGATGCCCACTGGGACACAAGAAGAAATGCTCAATTTTGAGCAAAAATATGAGCTGAGCCAGGATTTTTTTTGTCAAGTGTCAAAGCTAGAAATCTCAGTTTTTTCTTCCTCTTGAAAGGTTTTCTTCTCCAGTAACATGTTCATGCATGTCTAGGAAGCAGAAACTGAAGAGAAAGCTTTCTCAAGAGGAAGAAATCACACAGAGCTTCTCCACTTTTTAGGAGCTCCTTGTGAAGGACCAAAACAATCTGATTTTTCAGAAGGCAGGTACCCATTTGTGGATGGTTGACCTTGGCTTGACGCCAGGTGTCCACCCAGCTGCTCTATCACTCCCCAGCTGATCAGGGGAGACAGTAAGATGGAAAACAACTTGTGGGTACAGATAAGGCAGTTTATTAAAGCAGAAGCAAAGCAAAAGCTTGTGCATGCAAAAGCCAAGCAAAAGATAACAAGGTTTATTCTCTACTTCCCATCAGCAGCGATGGTCAGCCACTTCCAAGAAGCAGGGCTTCAGCACACATAATGGTTCCTTAGCAGGCAGCCATTGGACCCAATACACCATCGCATTTTCCACTCAGTGCTGCCAGATTTATTCATTCAGTCTGGAAAATCTCATGTTGACATTTTCCTAGGCACCAAAGTTCTGTTATCAGCATTTTCTGGAGTACTTTCAAGTATAAGCCTAAATTAAAGCACGTATGAATTCAGGCCTGCCTTTCCTCTGACCTGGCTGGTTACAAGGAAGGCCCACTTTGCATGCAATATCATTGCCATAGCAGAGTGCTGTGCCTGAGCTAATATTCTTGTCTGCATGCCTTGGACACAAGACCTGGCAACCCAGCATCTTGCCAACCCAGGTGGCAAGCAGAGCAAATGCCCACATATGTTCAAGCAGTCACAGCTTTACCCCATAGATTTCCAATGAGATGCTAGTTCCTGGTTGCCAAAATTGCTACCAAAAATGGCTTACAAGTTCCTAGACCACAGAGGTTTTACATAGTATTTTGATGAGATTTGTTCTCGCTTGAGAGGCAAGGGTGGCCCTGAGATAAAAGCAAGCAGTTCCCAAGACTCTGATTCTAAGTGACATTATGAGTTTAGGAAAGCCTTTCCTTTCCCTTTCCTTCATATGAAAAAGATAACAAAGAATGGTATGTCCCCAGAGCACATTCGGATGTTTCACTGTGGATGCCAATCCCCACAGATGCTCCCAATGTTCTTAATTTTTAAAACACACTTGGTCATTGAGGTTCTGACTGCCATTACATTGTCTCTACAAGGAGACTATTTACTAATTAACCCACAGAAACAATGATGTACTTCTTTCAAGTTTCAGGGTGATTAGAATATGAAAATGAAGAGCACAATGGTGCAGATGTTTTAAAACCACAGCAGACAGCAGTTAGTGACATGGGAAGCAGCTGCTTAACTCTCTAGATAAAGCCTCTTAATAGGGAATTACACTTGAGGAGCCATTACACAGATGATTTTGCAAATGCTTTAGAAGGGGCATTGTAGTATTTTGATTTACAAGCCAGATTCTTGAAAAGCTGTATGTGTGTTATCTCCTCAAAAAGGTGCATTTGGAGCAGGAGGAGACCATCCCCTGCAAGCAATCAGATTTTTTTCAGGTGACGGGTTTCTCTAATTGCGTATTTTATCATTATTATTAATAATAATAAGTTTTTAATTTGGATTTTTTCTTATTATTATTTTACTAAGCTCTTGATTTGGCTGCTGGCATCTCCTCTCACTTTTTGATTTGAGATTGGAAGCAGCATGTGGATATAGATAGAAGCTCAGGCAAGGGAATGGGGAGGCAGACTGAGACATCCAGTAGTTAAATGAAAAGAGTCCCTGAGGGATGGATTCTGCTGCTCTATACTACTTGTAGAATAGGGTGCTGCTCATCATGGAACTGATAGTGTCTCGTCTCCTCAGCTGCAAGGGCTGCATGCCAGAATAAAACTGTTAAGAGGAGTAATCAACTCTGCAGGTGCAGGGTCGCAGAGGTCTGGCTAGGCAGGTGTAATCAGTGTAAACAACACATCTGCTCTTTGGCCAGTGCTCTTCAGTTGCCAGTGTATGGGATGTATCCTGCTCATAGGTCTACTCACTATTGCCAAATCTGAAGACTGAAACTCATGAGTTTGGCATTCAAATCATACTACTAATAAGGGGATTCAAACTTTATTTTTTAGTCTAAGGTTTAGCATGTGCTGGATCAAATTGCTCAAGCTTCTTTGCAGTTACAAAAGCTATTAGCTTCTTTATGTGTATTTTATTTTCTTTAAAGGAAAGATGTGATTATTACCTACTAAACACATCCAGTAAACTCAATATCAAGAGAAATATTGACCAAGTCTGATGAGCTGTGGTAAAATTGCATGGGTTGATTTATATTTCTACTTTCACAAAAGAAGAAAGAACAGACTCCCAGTGCAGAATAGATGGATGCGGAGGACAATCCCATTTAATAAAAGGGCAAACTACAGAGGCAGACACTGAAGTTTGAAGTATTTTTATGGTCTCAAAAAGTAAGTAAAGGTAAATATTTCTGTTTTCAAGAAAAAGCTCACTATTCTTGATGCTGATTTCAGCTGTGCTGTCATAGGAACTCTATTCAAGTCAACAGCCCATTGACAAGACAATCATAGAATCACAGAAATGGTCAGATTGGGAGGGACCACAGTGGGTCATTGTCGTGGTTGGGAGGGACACCACACTGGGATTTCACACAGAAAAGCCTTTATTTCATACAAACATTGCTAATTTATAGTCCCTTCTAGCCAGCGTGTTTCACCACCATTGGTGCCCTTACTACATAAACATGTTAAGATTGGCTGCTCTATAGCTTCTGCAAACTCAGGGTGACTCAGCAAACAGTTCAGGATTTCTGGCTATCACAGCTGCCCCACAGCTCTGTCCTCCCTGTCCACCCTCTCATCTTCAATGTTTACATTCCTTCACAACTTTGCAGCTGCAACCACTCAAATTCAGGGCCCAAGCTGTCCACAGCTCAGTCACCTCCCACAGGTCATCTGATCCAACCTTCCTGCTCAAGCAGGGTCATCCTAGAGCACAATGCACAGAATTGCTTCCAGACAGTTCTTGACTATCTCCAGTGAGGGAGACTCCATACCCTCTCTGGGAAATCTGTTCCAGTATGCGGTCACACACACATAGTAAAGAAGTTCTTCCTCATGTTCAGGTGGAATTTCCTGTGCATCAGTTTCTGCCCATTGCCTCTTGTCCTATTGCTTGGCATCACCAAGAAGAGCCTGGCTCCATCTATTTGATACCCTCCCTTCAGATACTTATAGACACTGATGAGGTCCCCTCTCAACCGTCTCTTCTCAAGGCTGAACGGGCCCAACTCTCTCAGCCAGCTCCAGTCCCTTAATTATCTTCATAGCCCTCTGCTGGACCTGATCCAGGAGCTCCATGCCTCTCTTGTACTGAGGAGCCCAGAACTGGACACAGCACTCCAGATGTGGCCTCATCAGGGTTTAGTAGAGGAGCAAGATTACCTCCCACAACCTGCTGTCAATGCTCTTCCTAATGCAACCCAGGATACCATTGGCCTTCTTGGCCACAAGGGCACACTGGTGGCTCATGGACAGCTTGTTGTCCACCAGGAACCCCTGGGCCTTCTCCATAGAGCTGTTTTCCAGCAGGTCAGCCCCTAGCCTTTACCAGTGCATGGGATTATTCTTCCCCAGGTGCAGCACCCTGCATTTGCCCTTGTTGAATTTCAGAAGGTTCTTCTGTGTCCATCTCTCCAACCCTTTGAGGTCCTTCTGAAGGGCTGCACAGCCCTCTGGGTTATTGGCCACTGCTCCCAGCTTTCTGTCATCATCAAACTTGCTGAGGAAGCATCTACCCCTTCATCCAAGTCCTTGATGAATAAGTTAAACAATACTGGGCCCAGTATAGAACCTTGAGGGACACCACTAGTGATAAGCCTCCAACTAGACCTTGTGCCACTGATCACGACCCTCTGGGATCTGCCACTCAGCCAGTTCTCAATGCACCTCACCATCCACTCATCTAACCTACACTTCCTGAGTTTGCTTATGAGGATGTGAGAGACAGCACTGAAAGCCTTACTGAAGTTGAGGTAGACAATATCCACTGCTCTCCCCTCATCCATCCAGGTAGTTGTTTTATCATAGAAGGCAATCAGGTTGGTCAAGCATGACCTTCTTTAGTGAATCCATGCTGACTACTCCTGATCACCTTCCTGTCTTCCATGTGGAAAGAGATGGCCTCCAAAATGAGCTGTTCCATCACCTTTCCAGGGATTGAAGTGAGGCCGACTGGCTGGTAGATCCCTGAGTCCTCCTTGACCTTTTTGAAGACCGAGGTGACATTTCGCCAGCTCTCTCAGCACTCCTGGATGCATCCCATCAGGGCCCATGGACTTGTGGATGTCAAATTTGTCTAGATGTTCTCTAACCCAATCCTTCTTGACCAAGGGAAAGTCTTCCTTCCAACATTCCTTTACCCTGGTCTCCTGGGTCAGAGATTCTTGAGGGCTGGTCTTGTCAGTGAAGACCGATGCAAAGAAGGCATCACTGAGAAGAGCCTTGTCTACATCCTCCTACCAGGGTCCCCTCTCCCTTTATTAATGGACACACATCATCCTTTGTTTTCCTTTTGTTATTGATGTATTTGAAAAAGCCCTTCTTGTTGTCCTTGACATTCAGACCTACGGAACTGCAGTATATTGCACACTTAGTGATGAATAAAGTAATGAATTTGGGTGAAAGGCATCAAGGTAAAAGTTTCTGAAGAGCCCTGTTTGCCCTCACCCTACTGACAGCTCTGGCATCCTCCACTAGCTCAGCAGAGGCTTAGCTTAGCTGAACTGGGGCTTGGCTTCTCAGGGTGGTGCTCACCCAACAGGGAAAATTGAAGCTTAAACATTAGGACCAATGGGATCAGACAGCAAGCCAGATGGATACATGGGGAATAAAATACATTTGGCTGCATTACTTTCAACTGATTTAGTAGTGCTTTTAGGTAAACAGTCCCCACATGTCCATTGCAGCCAGTGAAACCCAACCTGCTGCAGGCAGATGATCTGTGGTTGCTGTGCTGCAGACAAATTATTTTGCGGTGATATGGACGTGTCTGGCAAAGTAGAGTAAATAGTACATGTTATGGTGGAAGAAGTTGCATGAGGAAACAAAGTGGACCATTATGTGCTTAAGCAGATATATAGTTCTGACATCTCGCTTTGGAAATGGAGTCCCCTGATCCTGCAGACTGGTCATTTTTTGAAGGCTTGTTGAAATCTTAGTGCTTATCCATGTGATTAAATGCCTCCAGAGTTGGCACCCTTGATGACATAGGCATATCTTTCTCATGAATTTTAAGATCAGTGTTGTGGCGGCTTGCAGTGCTGGAGTAATGACAAGGCTATCATTAGGGATGTATTGGAAGTTGCATCATCATTTTTTAATGTGCAGGCTAAGGAAATGAGGTTTGAGGATCCAAGTGATATATCAGCATTCACCATTGATCTATAGCTGGCCTCTCAGTTCTAAACCCTTATTAATTGCCTCAACATATAGATCAGAGATTATTGCTCCTTTTAAACTTCAGATCTCTGTGTGTGTGGTGGACTTGGAGGGACTGGGGTGTTGCCAGGGTGTGATGTTTTCACTCACTGCTATAACTCTTTTTTTCTTCTTTTTTTATCTTCCAAATTAAATTTTTCAGGTCATTTAGTTTCACGGCTCAGCATTTTGGAAATAATGTGAGTGTAAGGAGTTCCTTTAACTGCAGCCATAAGGCCAGGATCTGTGCAGAAACAGCCTGGCCCTGTCTTGTTGGGGGTCCTGGGGGCCATGAGAAGCCTCAGCCCAGCATTTCCAGAGCTTTTCCATGTCACAAATCATGGTACCTTGGGAAGATGATGTTTCATATGAGGCTTGGGTGGAGAGCACCCACCTCCATTCCCCTGGGACTTCACCAGGGAACGACCACCTCCCTCACATCTCCTCATGCCCAGATGACAGTGCACCTAGCTTGGTGGTCAGGGGGCAGGAGAAGCCCCAAATAGCTGAGGCAAAATGAAGCTCAGGAGCTTTGGGATCAGTTTAAAAAAATTAAAATAAGAACAAACTATCAAACTCCAGTGCTGGTGCTACTGGTTTCCTATTGAACCCTCCCTGGCCTCATCCCAAGGATGCAGGCATGGATGGGCTCTATTTTCTGAAGGAGGGCATCGTGGTTGCTATGCGCTGTGTGGTTCACATGCAGAAGGCCACTGCTAGGAGGAAGAACAACAACTGATTCATTCCCTGAGGACTATTTATGCTTTTGGCTTTTTTCTCAGGCTGGAGAAACCACGTGTCACTTGCCCACAACATCTGCAGCTTCACTGCAGCATCATACTTTCATTTTCTCACTCCACAATTCCTGGAAATCTCTGTTTTCCCTGAGCATGGCTGGTCCATGTGCACGACAGCTGAACTATCCACAGGATTGAAGAGTCCCTGATTACTCCTCAGATCAGATGATGGACCAGAACAGCTTCATTGTTATTGCCTATTCCAGAAAAGTCACATGCCCATTTTTATATGCACATGAAGGATATCTCAACATCAATTTACTAATAACATGTATGTTTAGCGGTCACTAGATAATGCACCATGGGCTTTGGGGTGTTTAGCCCTTTTGAAATGCCTCTGAACTTGCTCAGAATTGGGGACATCTCATTTCCCAGGTCAAAATCCTCTTATGTTGACAGCCTCCTTGCCCCAAAACTTCTGTTGCAAACACCCCGAACAGGGATCTAATGTCATCATCATCTCATCATGGCTAGGCTTCGCGAACGAAGATTTGGGAAGGGCTCTACGCACATTTGTTATAATGTGGTTCCCTACAGAACAAGGATGGGCAGCACTGTACCACACTTGATTCTGCAAGTGTAAGTGATGCCAAATGCTATCGGCTCAACACACTCAGGCTAACATGGCATGGGGGAAGTTACCGTGACTCCTGTTGCCATTCCTCTGCACTGGCTGAGCATGGACTTTTGAGAGGCAAATCATCATCATCATCATCATCATGGCTAGGCTTCGCGAACGAAGATTTGGGAAGGGTTCTACCCACGTTTGTTACAAACGCGCTGGTGGCTAAAAAGGCCAATATGAGATAGACACATCTGGTTGCAAAAGAAAAAGCAGAAAGGTTCCTTAGGTGGTATATTCTGCAAGACACAATTCTTTCTGCGTTGTCTTTTCTCCTCAAGAGTGATCCTGTGTGCTTTCTCAAAAGCATCAGCAGTGTTATGAATAGTGTGTCTCCAGACCTCCCGACTGGGGGCCAGAGTAGAGGCAGTGGTCCTTCATCCTTGAGATGTGTCCTGCCCAACACAGCTGTGATCTCAGCAACATGACCTCAATACTTGTGATTGCTGCTTGTTCTAGAACAGATGTATTAGTCACATAATCTGACTAGTGAATGTTTAGGATTGTGCGAAGGCAGCGTTGATGGAAGCGTTCTAAGAGTCACAGGTGGTGGCGGTAGATGACCCATGATTCAGATCCATATAAGAGAGTAGACAGCACTATGTCTCTGTAAACACTGATCTTTGTACTTTTCTTCAGGTGTTTATTTTGCCAAACTCTTTTATGGAGGTTTCGGAAAGCACTATATGCCTTTGATAACCTGTTGTCTATCTCTCCGTCAATCTTACCATCTGAGGATATGAGGCTACCTAGGTAATTAAACTGCTGAACTGATTTGAGCTCTGATTCGCCAATGGTGATATGGGGATGATGGAAGACTTCCTGAGGTGCCGCTTGATAGAGAACTTCTGTCTTCTTTAAGCTGACTTCCAGCCCAAAGAGCTCAGCAGCGTCTGCAAAGCAGGATGTTAATCACTTCAGAGCTGCTTCTGTGTGGGTGACAAGGGCAGCGTCATCAGCATAAAGCTGCTCCCGGACAAGATGGTTTAGGGTCTTAATATGGACCTTCAGTCGCCTTAGATTGAATAGGCTTCCATCAGTACAATATCGAATGTAGATACCATCCTGATCATCGAGGTCTACTGTGACCCTTTGGAGCATCATGCTGAAAAAGATTGTGAATAGGTTTGGTGCAAGAACACAGCCTTGTTTCGCAAAATTAGATATTAGAAAGGGCTCAGAAAGTGCATTGCCATATCTGACTTTGCCGTGCTGATCCTCATGAAGTGAGATGATCATTTTAAGGAACTTGGGGGGACAACCTAAGTGCTCCAGAATGTGCCATAGACCTTTCCTGCTCACAGTATTGAAAGCCTTGGTAAGGTCAACAAAGGTTACATAGAGACCTTTGTTTTGTTCCCTACACTTCTCTTGCAGTTGTCTGAGAACAAATATCATGTCTGTGGTACTCCTGTTGGCTCTGAAACCACAATGGCTTTCAGGTAGAATTCCTTCTGCTATAGCAGGTATTAGTCTGTTCAAAAGTATTCTTGCCAGGATTTTGCCAGCAATGGAGAGCAGAGTAATACCACAGTAATTTGAACAGTCTGATTTAATTCCTTTCTTCTTATACAAAGTGATGATGACTGCATCGCGTGGTCTGATGGTAGTTCGCCTAGTTTCCAACAGTGCACCACAAACTCATGAAATTTAGCATGGAGTGCTTGACCCCCATGTTTCCAGACTTCAGGTGGAATTCCATCAACCCCAGCGGCCTTGCCAATCTTCACCTGCTATATGGCCTTAAGGGTTTCTCCTAAAGTGAGGGCAATATCCAATTCATACTTCACCGGTTGTTGTGTGACGGACTGAATACCTGAGTCTTGGACTACACGACTGGTACTGAAAAGAGTCTGAAAGTGTTCAGACCATTGATTCAGAATGGAGATTTTATCTGTCAGAAGCGATTGACCATCTGTGCTGAGTAGAGGGCTTTGGACTTGGTATGTAGGCCCATATGCTGTTTTCAGGGCCTCATAGAATCCTCTGTGATCACCCGTATCTGCACATAATTGGGATTTTTCAGCTAGATTGATCCACCACTTGTTCTGGATGTCACGGAGTTTCTGTTGGAGCTTGCTGCATGCAAGACAAAAGACTGTTTTTCTTACGTGACAGGATGGCAGTGCAAGGTGTGCTTGGTGAGCGGTTCTCTTCTTCCTCAACAATTCCTGGTTCTCTTGATTGTTTTCATCAAACCAGTCCTTGTTCTTTTTGAGGGAGAACCCTAAGGATTCTTCAGAGGACTGCAGGATGCTGTTTTTAATATGGTGCCAAAGTGTTTCAGGAGAGGCATCTGTATGGAATGGTTTTCAACTCTAGTTTGAAGATTTGCCTGGAATCTGTCTCTCACTGTGGCTGATTGGAGATTGTTAACTTGGAGTGTCCTCCTTGGGAAACTGCCCCTTTCAGGTTTGAATTTAAGATTGAAGTTAAGTTTACAGCGCACAAGTTGATGGTCTGTTTGGCATTCTGCACTAGGCATCACGCGGGTATGGTGGACATCGTGGACATCTCTCCGTTGCACCAAGACATAATTGATGAGGTGCCAATGCTTAGATCTGGGGTGCATCCAGGTTGTCTTCAGACTAATTTTCTGCTGAAAGATAGTATTAGTGATGGTGAGCTGTTGCTCCGCACAGAATTCTAGCAGAAGGTGACCATTATCGTTGCAGTTTCCAACACCATGCTTGCCTAATATTCCTTTCCAGACTTCAAAATTCTTTTCTACTCTGGTGTTGAAATCACCAAGGATAACGATCTTATCATCTGCAGGAACCTTTTGGGTAAGGCGACCCAGGTCAGTGTAAAATTTATCTTTTTCAGCAGGGTCAGCTTGGAGAGTTGGGGCATAAATACTAAAGAGGACAACATGTTGCTTGTTGTGTAGTGGAAGGCGTAGGGAGATAATGTGATCAGAATGACCTGTCGGCAGATTTTTGAGTTTAGGAACAATAGAGTTTTTAATCATGAATACAACTCCTGAGAGATGCCTTTCGGTTCTGAGTTTACCTGACCAAAAGAGTGTGTAACCGGCACCATGTTCTCTAAGGCTGCCTTCCTCGTGGAGGTGAACTTTGCTGAAAGCAGCGATGTCGATGTTGAGACGTGATAGTTCGTGGGCAATTAGGGCATTGCGATGCTCAGGACGTCCACTATCTGCAGAATCAAGCATGGTTCTGATGTTCCAGCATGCGAGAGTCAATTTGGGTACACCTTTGGAGGCAGGTGTATGCCTTTGTCTTTTGAACTTTGTGTGACCGCATTAGTACAAGATGCCCGTTGGCCGCAGTTAACCAACCGGGTGAAGGGGGAGATGAGCTTTGGTTAGACCACCTTTTCTAAGCCCCTCTCCGAGTGGAGCAAGCAGTGCTTGGTCATTCAGGGTGCTGCCCAAAGAGACTGTCATCTCCGGTCAGTCTCTAACGACCAATGCCCTGAACCGCCTGCATGCAAGGTTGGGTCTGCGGCTTCCAGTGCACCTTTCACCTGCCGTTTCAACCCTTGCCCATCGCTACAGGGCCTTGCAAATGTGGGTGAGACCTTCGAGCCTGTGCAATGGATTTTTTAGGTGAGAGGCAGTATGTGTGGAACTGGACCCACCCTTTAATCCTGAGGTTCATCTGCCAGGTCCGAGTGAGCTTGGACGGTGACAACGAGGTCCTTAGGACATAGGTTTAATTAGAGTGTCCTTCTCTTAGATGGATGGCCTTACAGAGCTAAGCGAGCTCCATCTGCCCGGGTTTGGGATTAGAGTTGTCCTTCTCCAAGGATGACTGCCAGAAGGCTAACGAGCTCATCCTGCCCAAGGATATATTGTATCTGGCCCTAGGGTTTTGACCTGTCTAGCATGGGCGACCCTACCAAAGGCATGTACCATCGCCAGCATAGCTCGCAACCACATAGGGGTACACAGGCTTCATTCCCATTAAAAACGATTAGGGCAAGTCTTTCACTTCCTACTTTTCTGCCACCTATCTATATTCAATCCCAAGGAAATGCCCAGGAACAACCCTTTGTCCTGACCACCCTTTCGGATGTAACAAATATATCCAGAACATACCGAACCTGGGCAGTAACCGCAGGTGAGCCAAAAACAAACAAACTGTTCTGGCCCCCGTACCCACCCGGGTCACGGGTACCTTTCAAGACCCCAGCCCGGCCGAGACCCCCATCACTCCAAAAAACCCTCTATCCACCCTGCTTTATCCTCCCCCACTGTGTTACCACATATCTTCAGGCGCACTGCTCACCTGTAACATTTCATACAGGGTTGCCCCGCCAGCCCTCCCGCCAGTCCGAGGACCCCCACGGCCCGCCCGACACCCTTCCCCTCCCCCCAAACCGGAACGGCAAACCTCTGTGTGCTCCAAAGCTCCCCTCTCTTCTCCCATGAGGTCGCAGTACCCACCAGCGAGGCTCCCTCTCTCCTTTCTCCCGCCGAGGACGCGCCCGGGGGGCGAGCCGCGGACGCGCAGCTCGCGAGGTCCCCCAGGGCCACCTATGGACGTACAGCAGGCTTCCGGGGTCCCGTGGGGCCAACCGCAGACGCGTGGCAGGCTTCCGGGTTCCCCCGGGGCCCCAGGATCTAATGTAGCGCTACTGATAAAATCTTAATTGTAACGGAGTGTTTGCATAAACACAAGACGCTTAGCAGATGTTTTCTGTTGTTCTTTTCTTGGTTACACATTTATTTTAAGTTTCCTATCATTTATTTGGCATTCAGAATGATGTCATTGCAGTTTGCTTAGAACAGTAGTTTCCAGTACTAGTTGTACAAAATCAGTTGTACAGTTTGATCCAGAGCGTTACAAAAAAAAGTCCTAAATGTAACAGAAGGAAACAAATTACTAGAAAAGGTCAGTTAAAGAAAGTAAAAAGAAAAAAAATGTTTCTGCTTTAAGAGTCTTTTCAAAAAGTTACAGCTGTAGCAAACAATTTCCTTAGCTGAAGGAGGCATAGCAAGAAAAAAAAAAGGAAACTTTCTTTTGCTCTATAACAGTCTTCAGCATAATTCTGCCTTTGCTGTAACCTCTGTGGCTTGAAGAGCTTCTATCAGAAGATTAGAAATCATATTGAAAATACCTCTCACCAACATTGCAAATAGCAGATAATTAAAATGGAAAGAGAGTAAAGCAAATCTTGAACCTGCCAAGTGTACCTCACACAATTCATGCTATCCATATGATTTTAAGCACTAAGTTTGTGGGGAAATTTAAGCAAATAAATCTTTGCAGATTCTGGCTTCATAGGGAAGTGGACCCATGGGTTTTCCTCGTTTGTTAACAACTTCAGAGATAATTTTGCATTTGTCTTGTTTACAACAAAGAGCTTAATTGCTGTTGTTGAGCCTCAAGTTCTGTGAGGGATTATTTTTCAGGAAAAAAGAATTAACACCAGGAGGCTGAGTTGCACTATTCATCCATGGAAAGGGAATATTTGTACTCTCTACAACTACCTGAAAGGAGGTTGCAGCCAGGTGGGGGGCGGTCTCTTCTCCCAGTCAACTAGCAATAGGACAAGAGGACATAGCCTTAAGCTGTGCCAGGGGAGGGTAAAGGTTGGACATTCAGAAGAATTTCTTCACAGAAAGGGTTATTAGATATTGGAATGGGCTACTTAGGGAGGTCGTGGAGTCACCATCCCTGCAGGTGTTTCAGAAAAGACTGGACATGGCACTTAGTGCCATGGTGTAGTTGACATGGTGGTGTTCGGTCATAGGTTGGACTCAATGATCTCAGAGGTCTTTTCCAACCTGGTTGATTCTGTGATTCTGTCATTCTGTGATTTTACTTGTGTTTTAAATTAAAAATTAGTAGAAAATGTTTCCTTAGTAATTTTGCATTTATAGAAATATTTCCATTTATTTTAGAGTGGGAAAACCAAACAAAACTTGTTTACAGTGCATGAATCTAAATGCAAATTTGACTCAAATATAAGAAGACTTTATAAAGGTTTCTAACCCTTACAAGGATGTTGATTAAGAAGAGTTGTCATTCACTGTACAAAATAAAGACCTGCAACCAGGGGTTATGAATGGACTGATAAACTATTTTTTTTCTGTTTATTTTCTGCTACCTTACAGGTTTATGACAGACCACAAAAACATTCTGTTCTGCACTATGATCCAGGTCTCCAACAAGACTTCACCATTGACACCTTAAAATCAAAGCACCAGAAGAAAAGTAGCAACCAGCACCATCTTGACTGGTCAGCGAGCTCTGATACTGGATCCACTTCTCAAAGTTGCTTTGTCAACACAGAACCCAGTAGAGAAGCAGTTAGTGCCACCAAGGTCTCCACTCTGGAGCCAGGAGTTTCCTTCAGCAAATCCCAGGCAAAGAAGTCCTGTACCAGCAACACATGGGGGCAGATGTCAGCCAGTAGTAAAGAGCTTGCAATTTGCAGTGCAGTCCCATGCCCCAACAGCATCAGTGTGGCCACCCAGCTGAGCAACGCCTCTGAGTGCAATGGGCTTTTGCCTCTTGGTGACCAAGAGGTAGGTGTGCAGCTGGAAACCCCCAATCGGCCCACCAGGAGCACAAAGAAGTCCAGCAAAAAGGACTTCGTAAGTCAAACCATCCAAACCACAGACATTGAGTGGGTGAAGAGCGCTCAGAAAGCATTTGATAGCAAATCCCATTACAGCATGGAAGGAAAAAAGGAGTCTTACTCAATGGACAGTGTGTTGGATACATCACCCTTGAAGCAGAATTCTGCTTCTGCTAGCAGTTGTGAAAGTGATGCCAGTCACGCACAAATTACTCTCCCAATAAAGTCTCCAACAACAGATACATCTGACCACAAAAGGAAACAAAGGCACTCCACAAAATCTTTCATAGAGAAAACTATCCAGGTGAAAAGCCTGCCTTCTGGACTTGCTATGAGCAGTGAAGTAGCAAACAGGACTAGCTCTCAGCCAGAAGGGAGTAAAAAAGATCTTCGAGCCACAAAGCCAGGAAAAGTGATTGAAAATGAGTCCCCCTTAGTAGCTATCGACAGTGGTGTGCTCACTGATAAAACTTCCCCCAACTGTGCCACCAGACTCAGAAAATCTGTATCTGTGACATCCACTCTCGTACCCACCGATCTTCCCACAACTGGCAAATTATCTGAGGTCCAGCACCCCAAACATGCAGCTGAGTGGCAATGGACCTGTAACAAACCTAAATCTATCCTTCAGGACACCTCCACGACAACATCTGATAAGCTGATGGTGGAGCCTCCTTCAGCCTATCCCATCACACGATCCAGCCCTCTTTATACCAATACAGACAGTCTTACTGTGATCACACCTCTCAAGAAAAAAAGAGGACGACCAAAGAAACAGCCTTTGCTCACTGTTGAAACCATTCATGAGGGAACCTCCACCAGCCCAGTGAGTCCAATCAATCGCGAATTTGCAGGAACAAAGAAAAGGAAAAGAAGGAATCTAGCTAAGTTGGCCCAGATGGTTCCAGGAGAGGACAAGTCCATCAGTGAACTCAAGTTTCACAAAAAGGTCAGGAAGCTTGGGGTCTTGGATAAGAAGACCATCAAGACCATTAATAAAATGAAGACCCTCAAGAGGAAGAATATTCTCAGTCAGATCTTGTCATCCTGCTCCAGCAGCATAACTCTGAAAGAAAAAGTCCAGACACTGTCTAGTGCTGGGCCAACCACCATCAATGCCAGACTAGGGAAGCAGATCAATGTCAGCAAGAGGGGAACTATCTACATTGGTAAAAAACGGGGCAGAAAGCCAAGAGCAGAGCTGCAGACTCAGCCAGAAGAACCTAAGACAGTCATCAAGCACTCAAAACCTGTTTCCAGCCAGCCAGAAAACCCATCAGTGCCTTCCAACCTTCAGTCACTTGCAGCTATTCATCCGCTTTCAACAGAGTTATTGGGGACTAACAGCAACCTTAGCCCTGCAAGCACTGAAACAAATTTTTCAGAGTTAAAAACTATGCCAAATCTTCAACCTATCAGTGCTCTTCCTGCAAAAACCCAGAAGGGAATGCACAGTGGAACTTGGAAACTGTCTCCACCCAGGCTAACAGCTAATTCACCTTCTCACCTTTGTGAAATAGGTTCTCTAAAAGAAGTCACGCTGTCACCAGTGAGTGAGTCTCACAGTGAGGAAACCATACCAAGTGACAGTGGGATAGGTACAGACAACAACAGCACTTCTGACCAAGCTGAGAAAAACTCAGAATGCCGCCGGAGATACTCCTTTGATTTCTGCACTCTGGACAATCCAGAGGCTATCCCATCTGACACCAATACAAAGAATAGGCATGGTCACCAGCAGAAACATCTCATTGTGGATAGCTTTCTCTCTCATGAGAGTATTAAAAAGCCAAAGCACAAGAGGAAAAGGAAAAGCCTACAGAACAGAGATGACATCCAGTTTCTGACAGACCTTGAGGAACTCATCAATAAATTTCAAGTATTCAGGATTTCCCATAGAAATTATACATTTTATCATGAAAATCCATATCCCAGCATCTTCAGGATTAATTTTGATCACTACTACACTGTGCCATATGTCCAGTATGACCCATTGCTCTATCTTCGCAGAACCTCTGACATGAAGCCTAAGAAGAAGCGTGGTAGACCTGCCAAAACCAATGACACCATGACAAAGGTGCCTTTTTTACAAGGGTTCAGTTACCCTATTCCCAGTGGGAGTTACTATGCACCCTATGGAATGCCTTACACATCAATGCCTATGATGAATCTTGGTTACTATGGTCAGTATCCAGCTCCTCTGTACCTGTCTCACACGCTCGGAGCAGCTTCCTCATTTATGAGGCCTACCTTGCCCCCACCCCAGTTCCATGCAAGCTCTCATATGAAGATATCCACCACTGCCAAACATAAAGCAAAACACGGAGTGCGCCTACAAACACCTGTGGGAATGGGCCTTGGAGACATGCAGTCCTCTGTGGCTCCTCCAAAAGTTGGAGGAACAAGCCTTTTAAGTGGTCAACTTCACAAAAAGAAACACAAACATAAGCACAAGCATAAGGATGAGCAAATATTGGGGACACATGATCTGAGTGGTCTGTTTGCTAGCAAGTCCACTGGCTTCTCCAGCCACACAATCAATGAAAGGCTAAGCAGCTCAGATAAAGACCTCTCCTTGCTCAATGATAAAAGAAAACATAAGGAGAAACAGGAGAAGCAGAAGTATCAACATTGTGAAACTGGACACAAAGGCTCAAAGAGTAACTTTGAAGTGGATACACTGTCTACGTTATTACTTTCTGATGCCCAGCACTGGACACAGAGTAAAGATAAAAGTGACTCAAGCAATGATCCCATTGACTCTTGCACAAAGCGATACTCTGGTAATACTGAGAGTAATGGAAGGTCAGAGTCCCTGGACATGTTTGGTGAAATGAATTCCTCAAGTGAGAAGAGGGACAACGATGCAAGTGGGAATAAAAGAAGCTTTGAAGGGTTTGGAACTTACAAGGAAAAGGACATTCAGCCCTTCGGGACAAATAGGAAGAACAGAAGTACTTATTCTTCAGCCTCTTCAGGTAAGCTCTACTTTATTCTATATTACCTTACTGCATTTAAATTTCAATGCTGAACAAAGAGGGACTTGTCATTTACACCAAATATGTTTATGAGTTAATAACTTCTCTGTTTTTTTGAATTGACTACCAGTCTGCATCTAGACTCTGGGGAGATCAACAAGAAAGTTGACCATGCCTTAAACCAAAACCTTTAAAAGTCTTTGAGTTGTTGCACATTTTTTTGAATATTTGTCCTGCCTTCATCTATCTCTCATAGCTTGTTGTGCTTCCTCCAAAAATCTCACTATTGCATTCTGCAACAGCATCAACTATAATACCTTACTGGCATCTAATCTCATGAGGTGATAGTTGTTGCCCAACCTTTGGGAGAACAGCTGCAGTACAGAGCGAAGAGTCTCTGCTCTGGACAACAAAGCATACAAAAACCATTTGTTGATGGGAAGGACCAGATGCATGGGAAGTTGTGAAGCTGAGTCTGTGTCCCATGACTGGTGTGGTATACTGCTGATCCAGAGGGATCCATCACAGTGATGGCTGGGCTGAATATATGGAGATCCTGGGTAAAATACCAGTGTAAATCTGTCACTTCCAGTTGGCAGGTGTCATGTAAAGTAATTATCCTGAGCACTGAGTGGATGTGGGAAGGGACTGGTGTCATGGAAGCAATAAACCTTCACCAATTGACTCTGAAGAGTTTTAGATCTCATGACTTGGAAATATAAGCTGGGTAGCTGAAGAGGGAGGAAACCCCTTTCAGCTGCTAAGGACATCTGTTCCTGTCCTGCAGAGGGGCAAAAAAAGGAATCTGAATCTTGTCTGAGAGACTAAATTGTACTTTACAATCAGGAGCTGATTTTGTGATGACACAGAGGCAGGTGTTTTGCTGCAATATAAATGAATTTAGCTTGGGAGCAAGCCCAGAGCTCCTGCACCATCAGGTATTTATCACAAAGCAGATTTCACACTAGGTTCTGGAAAAGGGTGTCACTGTTATGTTGAGACGGCCAAAGAGACATGGAATTTTCTTCCAAAGCAGGGACAGGATAGCAAGGCGACTGGAAGATTTTTATTGCAACAGGTTGCAGACATTTATACTTTTCACACAACACACACGTCAACTTACTATTGGTGCCTTCATATAAACATACATCAGGCCATACACATGTCAACCTACTATTGGTACTTTCATGTACACATATATCAGGCCATACACATGTCAATCTACTATTGGTGTCTTCATGTATAAATACATCAGGATTGGCTGCAAAATAGCAAACTCATGCTGACACAGCTTTTGTCGAGCCATCATGACCCAGCTAGAGCAGAGTACAGGAAGTCCGTTTCTGTCTTCCATCTTCTTCCTTTCTGAAGGTTGCCCACATTCCTCTGCATACTGTGTGTTCTCCTCCTTTCAGGGGTATACTGTAATCTGGTTTATGTCTATTGTCGATAAGTGCCAGGCTGCTGACAGACCTGCTGTCACCCCCGACAGGTGAGCTTTACTGAAGCAAACAGTGGTGGATGACATTCTGATGTGCTAAAAAAGAGCTCCAAAAACCCTGTAATTCGTAGTCTCCAAAATGAAAAGTGAAACAGCTGAGAACACAGAGGGAGCAAAGAATTTGTATTAACTGCCAAAGTAATGCTCTAAAGTTTTTTATTGACTTGTAACTGAGTTCGAAAGACTGCTCATGCTTAAGCCACCAAGACATTTCCATTTCCTTCACTGAGACCAGTATCTGGACTATAGCAATGAAAAACAGTCTAAAATGAGAGCCTACCCCATTAAACATTCCCAGTCATGATACCATATTATATCAGACCAATTGTGGCACCCAAAAATGAGAGACCAAAAAATATTGGAAAAGAGACTGAATTCAGTCACTGGTTATATCAGGGTTACTACATGCCTGACAAATAACAAAATTATTCTCCACCAAGTGCTGCAGTGGCTTTTGCATTAAGGAAGTTGTGTCCTAGAAGGTTTTTAGTGGAAGTTTATGATTTCACAGTTTGATTACAGTTGGATTTGCAACCTTTTTGCTTTTTGAACAAATGTTTGCTAAACCTGTACTTTCCAATTTAATATATTTCATTTAGACGTAGCAAATTGTCAAAATTCTCAACACTGCTGAATGCAAATGAGTTTCCAAAGTAGAGGCATGATCCCCACAAGGCTGATGTAGAAATATAATTAGTAAAAAAAGGCCATTTCATGTTATTTTCCTTCACTTTATTGTCCATGCTGATAAAAACATAAGACAGAGTGGTAGAACTTGCAGTAGGAGCTCTGTCAGATTTGTTGTTTAAACTTTTAAAACTTTTTTAATACTTTTTAAACCATGACACTGTTTAAGATCTCAGCGCAGCTTTTTATCCTCTCTGCCTTTGACCTTCACTGGGATTCCCAACATAGGTCCACACTCAAGTCTAGCCATAACTCAGTTCTCACTGAGGGGGAATTAAACTTTTCCATGATAATCTTGACCTTCTTTCTCCTAATTCACCTTGCATTTTGATAAGATCATATAGCTCTGTCCCAGGAAACAACTTCCATAGCCTGATTGCTCTTTTCATTTGGTATTTGTCATCTTTCACAATATAAAAATAATATATAACAGAGATAAGAGGAGACATCCTGAATATTCAGATGAAAGCTGAAAATAGATTTATATCACAATTTCTGTCATGGGAAGAGTTTTCCCTCTTACTTTCTGGAGGAGTTGGTTGCAGTCTTGGCACAAGAAATCTGTACCAAGAGTTAAGTGTCCCATTGAGGGAATGCTACCAACTACCTCGGTTGGCCACAGCAGAAGTCCATTCCCTGCACTGCACCAGGTTGGACTATCACTAGCCATGCATTAGTGAGTTTTGTGAGCTTTGGCTTATTTTACATTGCCTAGGACCTCTTGGGGTTAAATGTGCAATGTCAATACATATGTGTATTAGGGAGGGTCCGAAATATACTGGAATGTGAAAAACCAGACACCGTTGGAACTCAATAAAGCAAATATTTATTACCAAGAGGTGGCCAACAAAATGAACAAACCCAAAAGGGAGGAAGGAGGAGAGAAAGAAGCCCCAGTTATCCAACTGTTGCCCATAAAGTTATCTTACCAACCCAGCATACCTATAATTACCCATAGCAGAGGCTGCATCCTTGGAGAGTCAGTAAGTTCACAAACTGGCAGGCGTCCCCGCCAAAGGCAACATTGTCCTTGGTGTGAAGTATCTCTCCCCAAGCAAGCACTATCTGCTTTTTATACAATTAATTGAGTGGCCACAACCCCCCCAGGTGTGGCCAGCACCACCCAGCCCGAGGCCCTCAGTCCCACCTCCCAGTTATGTAAGTGCATCTCTTCTGCGCACGCACAAGAACTTCGGAAATCCCCTCACGCACGCGCAGTATCTTTTGGGGATCTTTCTTAATTGAGTCTGGGGCCGAGCCTTCCTCATCCTCCTCCTCAATCTCTCCTTCAAGCGACCTTGGAGGACAACTAGCCAATCACAGAATACCAATTAAAACAGTTTATACAAGAAGCTCTCTTCAAGGACAACTTTCCCGTTGTAACAGACAGATAACATACAAATGCCAAAAATTATGTTTCACCATTGTTTCTGCCTGTCAAAAACTTCCTACCAAAAATTCTGTCAGTTTTCCACCAGAAGTTCTCACCAGGATTTTCCACTGGAGTTTTCCTGCCAAAGGATCCTGGTATTGTTCATGGTTATCATATCTCTGCGAACATCTGAATAGGACTACATGCCAAGAAACCACACACAACCTCCTTTGAATACTATAAAAGATGAGGAAAAGTTTGGGAAAAACAGGGAAAGAGGAGTTGGAGAGAGAGTTGGCTATAGCAGCTAAGGATCTTTCCCTCGCCTCGCCCTCACCTTTTCTTCTGCCACCGTAAGCTGCCTACCGTCACCAGAGACTGGACTTCTGCCGTCTTGAAGTGGACTGAGACCCACCATGCTACCCGCGTGAGTTTTTCCACCCTGACCATATTTCTGAGGGCCGAAAGGTGCAGACCGAGCCCTCCGCATGGCCTGGCGCCGCCCGATGTGAGCGGCGGCAAGGCCCACAGCCTGGCTGCATTCCAGAGAACTAAGACCCCCTGCAGCTAAAGAGATA
>NW_020884978.1:1271568-1287783 GCF_003945725.1 Corapipo altera
AGAGGAGGCCGCCCCAGTGCAGAGTGGAGCAGGACAATCACCTCCCTTGACCAGCTGGCGATGCTTTGCCTGATGCATCCCAGGACATGGTTGGTCCTCCTGGCTGCCAGGGCACTTCTGACTCATATTCAACTTGTCATCAACCAGGACCCCCAGGTCCCTTTCTGCAGCACTACTTTCCAACCTCTCATTCTCCAGTCTGTACGTACATCCAGGGTTGCCCTATCCCAGTTGCAGAATCTGGCACTTGCCCTTGTTGAACTTCATCTGGTTGGTGATTGCCCAGTTCTCTAATTTGTCGAGGTCGCTCTGCATGGCCTCCCTACCTTTGATGGTTGTTGCTTGATCTCCTCTTAAAACAATTCATTGCAATCTGAAGCAATTGCATGCATTTTTCAAACCCAGCATTCTTTGGCTCCTATACTGCATCATGAACATGATGCCTAAAGTAGGTGGTAAGGAAGATCTTATTTATGATATAGTGTGCCGTGGCACATAGTAATGTAGCTAGATGTCTGGGAACTCCGGATGGAGTTATGGCATTTGGATGTGCAATTCTAAGTAACAATAAGCAGTGCTTAACATTTCCTTCCACACTAGAAACATGCTCATTGAAAGTTTAGCCAAGTCAGCTGTGCAAGTTCTTGCATAAAGAGACAAACTGCTAAAACGCTAATAGGAGTCACTCTTATGTTTAAGAGTTGGTAGAGCATGCATTGACCCAAATTCTCCTTCTCTGCTGGTAATCTGGAGATAGTCTTGCTGAGATCAAAGAAACCCCTAGCAGGTAAAAATGGTAATAAATCAGGCTCAAGCCCAGGTTCAGGACTCCTGGGGTTTTTTTCTTTTTTTTCTGAGATGCTGCACAGTTTGAAGAAGTCAATGAATGTGATTTAGACTATCCATGAGTCAACTTAAGTCCCCATGAGAACAAACTGGATGTGTCTAAGCCCCAGGGAATGGCTCAGTCTGTTTCATCTGAAGAACCTACATCCCAGAGAAACTGAGTGTATATCTAAATCTGGACAGCGTGTTTGGGACAGTTGCCCCATCCCTGGAAGTGTTCAAGACCAGGTTGGGTGGGGCTATGCTCAGCCTGGTCTAGTGGAAGGTGTCCCTGCCCATGGCAGGGGGGTTGGAACTAGATGATCTTTAAGGTCCCTTCTGACCCAAAACATTCTGTGATTCTATGATGAAACACATAAGCATATGGTTTTGCTTGTGTTCAGTGATTGAAAGCCCTTGGCAGTCCATCATGGCTCACAAATGCATGAGAAGCTGCTAATATCTCCTGAGGTGTTGAAAAGGGCCCACTTCATTAGGTCACAGCCTGATCAAATTCATCAGTTTTAGGTGACATTGAGCTAGCATGGAACATCGCAGCAAGCAAAATTTGGGGCATGTTTATACTGGTTTCGTGGGCCAAATCAGAGAGTCTATGACTCTGAACTGCTTGTTGCAGGATGGCTTGTGTTCACACAGCCAAGAGCTATGAGTGTCTAGAACGGGCAGAGTCATTCATGTTGCAGTGCTTGATCCTGATCTTCACTGGGCAACATATCCCTGTAGCCCTGGGGTACATTTTTGTGGGGTTTTTTTCCTAATACAGATACCAAAATGGCATCCACTGTGCCATCCACTTCCTGTGTGCTCAGGGGAGTGACAGGAGGGATACTGGAATTTGGGGAACTCAGACTAGTATTGAATCATAGAATCATAAAATCATAGAATCCGCCAGGTTGGAAAAGACCTCTGAGATCAAGTCTAACCCTTGATCCACTAACACCTTGGTTACTAGACCATGGCACTAAGCGCCACATCCAGTCTCATCTTAAAAACCTCCAGGGACAGAGAACCCACCACTTCCCTGGGCAGCCCATTCCAATGCCTGATTATCCTCTCTGTAAAGAATTTCTTCCTAATATCTAACCTAAACCTCCCCTGGCAGAGCTTAAGACTATACCCTCTTGTCTTACTGATAGTTGCCTGGGAGAAGAGACCAATCCCACCTAGCTACAACCTCCTTTCAGGTATTTGTAGAGAGTGATGAGGTCTCCCCTGAGCCTCCTCTTTTCCAGGTGTAGCAGGGAAGGATGCTGAAACTGAAACCATACACTGTTGAAAGCGCAACACAAACAATATTTATTACCAAGAGGTGACCAACAAAACGAAAAACCCGAGAGAGAGGAAGGAGGAGAAAAATAACCCCTCAGTATGGCTCCCCCAGTCACCCAGGTGTTGCTTATGAAGTTATCTTACCGACCCAGAATGCCTAGAATTACCCACAGAAGAAGCTGCATTCTCGGAGTGCTGGCAGGCTCACAAGATGGTGGGCGTCCTCGCAAAAGGCAACATTATCTTTTGATGTGAATCTTGCATTCCACCCCAGCATGAGCCATCTGCTTTTTATACAATTAATTGGTGACGTCTACTCGGGCAGGTGTAGCCATCACTGCCCAGCTAGAGGCTCTCAGTCCCTCCCCTTGTTATGCAAGTGACATCTCTTCTGCACATACGTGGGTACTTCGCAATTTCCCCACGCTTGCGTGCTATACCTCAGGGGGTCTTTTCTAAATGTGTCTGGGGGCGTACTTCATCACCCTCCTCTTCACTTTCTTCTTCAAATGCCCTTGGAAAGCCATCAACCAATAGTAAGATAGCATTTAACTATAGTTTATACAAGATGCTCCCTTCAAGGATGAAGTTCTAGTTTATCAGTGCTTGTTTCCTCATAACTGGTCAGGAAAAGCATAAACTTTCACAGGTGGTTGGACCAACCAAAGACCAAAAAAATAGCAGCATCTAATTAAGCACGAATGCACCAGGTTAAACAACCCCAACTCCCTCAACCTCTCCTCATAGGACTTGTGTTCGAGTCCCTTCACCAGCCTCGTTGCTCTTCGCTGGACCTGCTCCAGTACCTCGACATCCTTCCTGAACTGAGGGACTCAGACATGGACACAGTACTCGAGGTGTGGCCTCACCAGCGCTGAGTACAGGGGAAGAATCACTTTCCTGGACCTGCTGGCCACACTGTTCCTGATACAGGACAGGATGCCATTGGCCTTCTTGACCACCTGGGCACACTGCTGGCTCATGTTCAACTTCCTGTCAATCCAGACTCCCAGGTCCTTTTCTGCCTGGCTACTCTCCAGCCACTCTGTCCCCAGCCTGTAGTGCTGCATGGGGTTGTTGTGGCCAAAGTGCAGGACCGGGCACTTGGCCTTGTTGAATCTTATCCCATTGGAATCAACCCAACTCTCCAACCTGTCCAGGTCCCTCTGCAGAGCCATCCTGCCTTCCAGTTGATTGACACTCCCCCCCAACTTAGTGTCATCTGTAAATTTGCTAATGGTGGACTCAATCCCCTCATCTAAATCATCAATAAAGATATTAAACAGTGTCGCTGGGTATCTGTTGAAAGGCCTTGGTCCTGTGGGGGAAGAAAGACACGTGACACACACACACTAGGATGAAGAGACACACTAGGATGAAGAACCAGAGAGATGTCTGCCTGCTACGCCAAGCAGGTAACTTTTTTATTAGTGCCAACTTCCACTTTCCCACACATACACTACAAACATGTTCTTACAAAACATCCAGGAATGCAACACCTGCAGTTTGTCAAGCAGCTCTGACCTTGCATTGTCCAGCACTCAGGGCTGTTTCCATGGGAACGTGCAGTTATCTCTACTTTTCTCAAGGGAACAGTCTTACTCCCTTTAACGCCTCAAACTCCTCTACTTCCAGGGGGCCCGGGGGTTCCATGGGCCTGCCATCTCCCCCCAAAAAACAGAACTGGGCCCAACACTGATCCCTGGGGGACACTACTAGTGACCAGCCGCCAACTGGATGCAGCACCATTCACCACCACTCTGGACTTGGCCCTCCAACCAGTTCCTAACCCAGAAGAGAGTGCACCTGTCCAAGTTGCGGGCTGCCAGCTTTTTCAGGAGAATGCTATGGGATATGGTGTCAAAGGCTTTGCCTAAGTCCAGGTAGACCACATCCACAGCCTTCCCTTCATCCACCAGGCAGGTCACCTGATGATAAAAGGAGATCTGCCCTTCCTAAACCTGTGCTGGCTGGGTCTGATCCCTTGTCCATCCTGTAAGTGCTGTATGATTGCACTTAGCATGATCTGCTCCATAACCTTGCAAGGCACTGAGGTCAGGCTGACAAGCCTGTAGTTTCCCAGGTCCTCCTTCCTACCCTTTTTGTGGATTGGCGTGACATTCACCAACTTCCAATCATCTGGGACCTCCCCAGTGAGCCAGGACTGTTGGTAGATGATGGAGAATGGCTTGGCAAGCTCCCTCATCACCCTTGGGTGGATCCCATCTGGTCCCATAGACTTATGAAGATCCAAATGACTCAGCAGATCACAAACTGTTTGTTCCTGGATTACAGGGGGGCAATTCAGCTTCTTATCTCTGTCTACAAGCTCCAGAAGCCAGTTGTCCTCAGGACAACCTGTCTTACTGTTGAAAACTGAGGCAAAGAAGGTGTTAAGTACCTCAACCTTTTCCTCATCTTTGGTGATTATGTTCCCTCCATGTCCAATAAAGAATGGAGGTTTTCTTTGCCCCTTCTTTTGCTATTGATGTATCTGTAGAAAGACTTTTTGTTATCCTTAACAGAAGTGGCAAGATTGAGTTCAAATTGTGCCTTTGTCTCTCTAATTTTCTTTCTACATGACCTAACTATATTCCTAAACTCTTCCTGAGTAGCCAACCCTTTTTTCCATAGTCGGTAAACTCTCTTTTCTACCCTTGAATTTTGATGGTATAGCTTTCAGGTCTGCTTGGTGGAACAAACTATCTGTAAACAGTTAACTTCTGACACATTATTAGTTTATACTTGAAATAAAACAGTATTCCCCCCTTACCGAGTTAGGGTAGAAATATTCCTTCACAGGTTATGAGCCTGTGACAGTTTTAGGAGACAGGGGACGCAGGGGTTAATAGAGAGTTTCTATTTTTTAGTTTTGTTTTTGAGGACAAATTAGTTTTTTCTCTTTCAGATCTAGATAATTTTTAGTGTCTTCTCTCTTTACAAATTTTGACGTTAACTTTTCACCTATTGTATATATTGCATTGGCGGGTTTTAGTTTTTGTGTTCGTTGGAAATTCACACTGATTTTGTCCCCCCCTTTTCGGTCTGGTGGGAGGGTACGGATTGTGGAGGCTTGGGAGAACTGGAGGGGGAGAGACAGCTCCATCTCTGCCCCTAATGGCAGAACCAGAGGGTCCTGTGTTAGGCTGGGCTGGGACTCCAGTTACAGACACTGCTTTAGGTTTTCCTGCAGCTTCTGTACTTTTAACCGGTCTCCTGCTTGCAGTTGCCAAGGTGTTATGAGTAGTTTCATTTGTGTTGGCCACAGTTAGGAAGTGATTTGCCCTTGCACCCGCTGCGGCCTCCACTCCGCCTGCAGAAGCAGCAGCAGCTCTTGTACTAAACTTAGACTCTAACTGTCTCGCGTTTGGACTTATTCTGTCTGTGCCGATGGTCAACGCTGCCCCTGCGCTCACAGAGTGGTGGTGGCATCTGCGACCATCACATGATTTCCCCCTTCCTTTCTTACACATTGGGGTAGGCTGGGCACTGGTCGCTCTCGCCCTCGGCCTTGCTCCGCTTGTTATGGGAGCAGGCATCCTTATTGCTATGACAACCGTAAAGTCGTCGGGTGGTTTTAAAATTTCCACAACACTTACACCCACTGCAGTTGCTTGCGTGGGATTAGTTGTTACAGGGGAAGGAGTCACCCCCCCCACGCCAACCAGTACGGGCAGGGGAGGTTCTACACTCTCATTTATTCTCTTTGCCTTTGCCTTTCTCATAGCTCCCGGTGCCTTTGCTACAACTCGATCTCTGGTCGCGTTTGTCATACCTGGGGCGGTTCTCAAAATAGTAGGGGTAGGGCTGGGTCCCGTCACCTCCGCAAAGTCAGTGGCCCCAGCCTTCTCTCATGCTGCTGCGCCGAACGGTTTTATAGCTTTCGCAGCAGTCGCATTTGCCGTCCCTGCTTGGATTACACTAGCAGGATCTAAAGCCTCCTCATCAGTTAAAGTAACGACTGGGACTAGCTTTACCTGTCCCTGCCTTACTGTGCTTGCCACGGTCTTAGACTTCAGGATCGCTCCCTGCTCGAGCCTCGCTCTCTCTGTCCCCGGGTCTTCTCCTCCTTTCTCGCCTGTTAGTATAGCTGGGACAAACTTTGCTTGGTTTTACCCTGTTATACTCATTTTCACAGTACCAGAAACAGGCAACACCTTTCTTTCCCCTGCGCCAGCTAGTTCTGTCGCCGTGGTAACAACCGTTCCATAAACTTCCTCTGCACTCTAAGTTGGGAGTTCCGTTGCCACAGCAACGGCTGTTCTTACAATCACTTCACTGCCCACCGTACTTGCTTTCTGTTCTCTATTCTGATACACTGTCCAAGTTATATCTAATAATTCATCAATATCTCTTTCATTGCCACCTGCCTTTTGCAGTTTTCTCTTTTTATATCATTTGTGGACTGTCCCACAAACAAGTATACCAGGTGTTTCTTTCCCAGATCTGACTCTATGTTAATGTCAGTATATTTCCTGATGACATCTTTCAACCTGTTCAAAAAGTCTGTGGGCGACTCACTTGTCTTTTGTCTGACCTCATACATTTTAAACCAGCTTATTTCTTTTGTCTTTGCCCCTACAGCAGTACAGTCTGCTGTGTTCGCAGCAAACTTTGGGGTCTCTCTTGCACTCGGGGCATGCAGCTCCGTTTTTATAGCTCTTATGTGCTTCAGCACCAGTCTGCGGTGCTGGGCTACTCAGTCTCACAAACACACTTACACTTGGGGCTGTCACCCCTCCTGGGGCCAACGCCTTCACCTTACTGCCACCGTCAGAGTCAGCGACTCTTACGCCTGCTGCCATCGCTGCACTGGTCAGTTCCGGCGGCGCTTTCACTGCGATCTCTAAAATCTCCCTTGTTTCCACACCAAAAGCAACTCTAGTAAAAGTCGACCTTTCAGATTTCACAGTTCTTGTCCCGTCACTGATACAATTATCAATTTTAGCTCTTACTTGTTCTGCTACTCCTGCACTCACCTCTGCTGTTACCAAAGCTACCGGCAGCTGCAAGGCTGCGGGCTGCTCCTTCCACGCTCACTGGAACAGGCAGGGGAGGTCCCGCTTTCATTGCCCCCCTGGGGCCAGGAGCCTCTCCTGCTGTTACTCCTGTTGCGACCAAACTAGATATTATTTCTGAGCTAGCTAGCCCTGCAGCATCTGCATAACTCCCCCTCAGCCCTGCCGCGCTAAAAGCAGCTTCAACAAAAGCGGACCTTACAGATCTTATCTGCACCACTGTGCTTACTCCGGCCAAACTGACAGCCTCTGTTCTACCAGCTCTGGATCCCTTTCCCCACCCACGATGTGGGGCGGCCCAGTTCTAGTTCCATCTCCATCTGAGGAACCATTCCGACGTCTTGAAGGATGGGGAAAGGGAACTCCAGGGGTTTCTTCAGGGGTTTCTTCTGACCCTGAGCCTGGAGGGGAGAGGTGCCTTCCCCTCCCCCCACACACGTGGCTCCATGGTCGGCACAGAGACAGCACACTGGGCGTGGAGAGGAGGCAAGAGAGAGTTTATTGTTGGGGATGTTACATTTATAGGGTTTAGGAGGATTCACAGAGTAACCAATTAGAAGTCTCAAGGGGCTTACAGGAACACCCAATCACAGGAAGGGGTTAACAAGGGCCAATGAAAAACACCTCAGGACACCTTCCCAGGACATTCCTGAGATAACACTACTGTGGGGGGTGTTGGGAAGAAGAAGCATGTGTTTGCAAAGAGACCACCAAAAGCCATTTTAAGACATGTTTAAACAACAGTTTTCCCATATAATGCAGGTTTAGTGCTACAACCGGCTACACCGACAGCACTCGCTCCCGCCGACCCCGAGCCAACTCCTGCGGAGGCCTTAATTTGCCTAATTCCTCCCTGTGCGGCCACTGCCTGCCCAGCTCCCACCTGTTCAGCAGGAACCAGTCCAGGGACTGCTACTCCTGCAGCTCTGGCTCCCCTGGGTTGTTTTCTCTTCCATCAGGTGACATTAACATATTTAAATCATCGCTCCCCGTGTTTTTAAATAAAATCCATGGGACAGGGGTAGTCTTAACTCGACCTTTTTCCCCTTTTTCTAACTCCATTTCTGATTTTTCTGCCCTTCCTGAGCTTTCGTTTTTCTTATCTCCTTCTCAATCCAGGGGATGTTAATAGAAACAAAAACAACTCCGCATATCGAATTTCCTGCCACCTCTGTTCTACATGAAGAAGCGAGATTAATCGAAACACTGTGTTCAGTTCAAACGGACCAAATTCCGGCCAAGTCACCCCTCTCATTTGTCCAAACAAGGGCCAAGCATTTACAGACAGCCTACACAGTTCTTCCTTTTTCAAAGTTGTCTCAGAACCAGTTAACATCTTCCAATGTTTCAAAACCAAACTCAGGGGGGATTCTTTAGGAATCTTAAACTTTGAATCCACACAACCCATGATTACAAAACACAAACAAACCACAACCATACTAGGATTCAAACTTGTTGCCTTAGGGTTACAAAACTGTTACTGTAACCTCTTAACTACTTAACTACTAACGAACCAACCTGGTTCCAGAGCCCCATCTGGTTCCTCACAGAGTCAGAGCACAGCCCTAAGTTGAAACCGCTCTGATCTGGATCGGCGAAACACCCTTTCGCCAACTGGAAAGTGACTATTATGGACCCAAGTCTTAAGTTTCCAGTATCCCATGTTCCCCATCTCCCAGAAACACAAAAACCCGTGTTCCCTATCTCCCGGAAACACAAAAATTCCACAGCTGTTAACCAAACCAGGTACCTTTTTCCTTATTGTAGTGGTTTGGATCTTGTTTTCCCCCAGAGGCTAAGAAAAGTGGTAGACCCCAAGGGGTGGAAACCCCTGGAAGTTTTGAAGTCCTGTCCAATGGGCGCTCCTGCAGAAATGTAAACATACCACAAGCAAACGGAAGAGAGGAGTTGTAGTTTGGGTAGTAGGTGAGGTGGCCATGTTGTAGAGCCACGAGGAGAGGGACCCGGAGCCCCTTGGGGTCTCTGGGGCCCCCCAGCCCTGGTTGGGGGACTGCAGAGACTTGGAACAGTGTTAGACTGGACTAAGTGTCTGTAGTTATGCTGGGAGATGTTTTTCTCTCCATCGTGGGCAGGAGTAGCAGTAGACGCAGCGTCTGGAGACTCTGGCTAAGAGCCAGGACAGATAAGAACTGAACCGGAGAAGCAGCAGAAGCTAGTAGCAGAGCTACAGAGTTCTGGGGGTAAGAACTGATACCAGACCCCCCAAAACTCCTTTGAGACCTCCAGGAAAGGAGGGACATGGACTCCTACTAAGGAGAGGAGCCTTGGAGTGCTACAGCACTTGCAGAGAGGAGCTGAGAAGCTCAGTCGTCCTGAGAGCTCAGCCAGGACGGTGCGGGAGGTTGGCCTTGGGGGCCCTCCCTTGCTGCAAGCTACAAAGAAGCTTGCAGCCTGAGACAGGGCACAGAGGCCTTGCAAGGAGCTTGAATCTCCTGGAGATACCAGACTGTCACGAAACCCCCTGTGCTCGTGATATGACCGTGGTGGAACAACCTTTGTCTGGGGTGACGTAGTCCACGGAGGAAGACCCCTTTACCTGCATCAAGGGGCCGAGGGAGCTTGGATACCTCCCTCGTGAGTTCTGGCAGAAAGCCAGCCACAGCTACTGCATGCATGAGATGAGGAGACCTGTTGCCTTAGAAGAGATTCCTGCTTTGAGACTGGAAGGGATCTGTTCTTCTTTTCCTCCTGGACTTTTATTTGGAGGGGAGAAGAGATCTGATCCATTGTAAATACTATATGTCATGGTAGAGATAGTTGTGATTTTGTGTATAATGTATTATGATATTTATTTGTACAGTCATTGTAATATATTCCCTTTCCCCCATTCTGAGTCTGGTGTGTTTTGTCTGGAAAAAACCATCTCACATTGGGTTGAGATGTGGGAGGGGAATGGAGCTAGGGAATTAGGATTTTGGGGTATTTCAAACCATGACACTTATGCACCCTTTTCTTAACTCACCTCCGTGCTCCTTGCAGTGTTCTGTGGATCTGGGGCTTCCCTAGATCACTGCGGGAATTCTCCAAAAATGCCAGCTGATGAAGAATTCCTGCAGGATGAAAGCTTCCAATCTGGAGTAGCCTCAGGTCTCTGATTTTCCCGTACGGGCCACCAGCTGATGCCGTAAAATGTTGATGCTAAAAAAAATAACTCAGGAGCAGTTAATTGAGGGTGAGACAAGGAAAGGGTTTAATTGTGCCAAGGTAATAGATGTTACAAGACGCGAGCCAGCTGTGCCTGAGATGTTGCATTTTATAATACTATCTGCTCAATCCCAAGTGTGTCCACCCTGTAGCCTTTGCTCTGGTCCGCCCTGGGTCCACCCCCTGAGAATTGGGTCTGGGGTGTATTTCAGGACCCCCTACTTCATCATTCTCATCATCCTCAGAGTACAAAGGGTACATAGTCACCTAGTTCTTGACTCTGTTCTGTTGTTCAGACCTAGATATGAGTGTTCTCTAAACAGTATAGGTCTTGCCTTGACAAGAGACCAAACATTTCTACTGGATTCGGGGGTAGGATTGATATGGGGTGCATGGAATGGGGTAAGAGGGTTAAGGAATGTGTAAACTACTTGTGCTACAGGGTAAGGGAATGAGGGCTGCTGCTTTTAAAATCTACTTCTACTACTTATAAAACTTATAAAGCTTACAAAAATTAGAAAAATAAAAAACTAATAGGGGCTTAAGGCATCAGTTTGGACTATCTTGTATGAGTTATGAAATGTCAAAGCCTGATATAATACATGGTACCTACATGGCTCAAAAGCCTAAGGAAGCAATACTTTATTCCAGAGATTTCAGATGAAATCTCATCCATCTTGATGCTCAGTGAAAATTGCAGTGTAATGATTTTTCAGCCTGAAATGACTTAGTTTGCAGTTAAGATCGTCTTGGAGATATGACCAAAGATTTGAATCAACATGACAGTTTCCTCTCCTTATGGAGGCAGACTAGATGACTGCTTAAGATTAGTGTCCCAGTTACAGGGGCCGGGATCAGTTTATCACTATGTGGGTATAACCAAAACTGTGTATTCTACACTCTCTCTGTCATTTCTGATGGACTGTTAATAAATGGATCGTTTGCAGCAGCTGCCCAGGGCACACCTGAAACCTCAAGCTACAAGTTGGGTGCTAAAGAACCCTGTGAGACAGGGGAGTGTTTCTTTGTCTTCACACCAATGACTCAGCTGTGATAATTCCCCTCCAGGGAGGCATTAGCACCTTCACACCCAGCCTGAGGAGTCATCTCTGCTAATGGGCCACACTGGACTGGCATAATAGGCAGCAGCAACGACCTAGACCATCAAAGACTCCAAAAATATCCCATGACTCACAGAGTTAAATCACCCATTGTGAAACTCCCCACCCTGGGGGGGGGGTACTGGGCATTCTCACCTGAACCTGAGCCCATGTAATCTTCGGGTTTTGGTACTTCTGGTACTACTTGTTGGATCCAGAGGAGGACCAGAACTTCAACAGGACTGCCACTGCCACTCTCGACAAGACTGTGATCATTACTTCGACAGAACTGCAACCATCATCCTGAACAACAGGTTTCCTTTCCCTTTTACTTTGCACCCAGGGGGACCACATGGTACTCAGCACAGGGGTTAACAAAGATCTTTCTGTTCTTGTCCCAGGGTGCTGGGTCATATATCTGTCTTTGTGAGTTAAAATCAGTTTTCCCTGTATCATTGTATTTATTGTAATCTTTTTAGTGATGCTGTGGGATTTATGGTGCTGAAAAAAATCTCCTGGAGCAGTTAATTAGGGGTGAGATAAGAAAGGGTTTATTATGCCAAGGCAAAGATTTTACGACATGCGCGTCTCTGTGCCCCAGATGTTACATTTTATAATACCATCCATCCAATCCCAAATGTGTCCACCCTGTGGCCTTTGCTCTGGACCGCCCCGGGTCCACCCCCTGAAAATGGGTCTGGGGTGTATTTTGGGACCCTCTGTTCATCCCATCTTCATCTTCTTCAGAGCACAAAGGGTACATAGTCACCCAGTTCTTGACTTCATTTTGTTGTTCAGGCCCTGATATGCTGTTCTGCCAACAATCTAGACCTTGCCTTGACAAAAGACTAAACATTTCTACTGGATTCAGGGGTAGGAGTGATATAGGGAGCATAGAATGGGGTAAGAGGGTTAAGGAATGTGTAAACAAGGGTACTACAGGGAAAGGGATGTAAGGGATGCTGCTTTTAGAGTCTACTTCCACTACTTATAAAACTTACAAGTATTAGAAAAATAAAAAACATTAGGGGCTTAAGGCATCATTAGTAAATTGTAACTCTGACTTGTAATCTCTTGAGTTGGGTTCATTTCTCCTGACGGTTTACTTTTAAACCAGCACAATTAGATGTATAATTTTTAGGTGACTGGAATATGAGATAAATTCCACCCTCCCTTGCCTCTTTCTTCATCTTCTGCACTGAGCACCATCCATCTTTGCAACAGTACCATTGGAGATATCCAGAAGAAATACTTTATAATTGCAGTTGGCAGAGAAGTGCAGGGGGAACTTCCACTGTTACTAAAACATTATTCTCTGGGCAAAAAATGTTGAGTGTTCTTTTCAAGTTGGATCTTCTCATTTTACCACCATACTAGCAATTTATTCCCTCTGACTTTTATGTTGACCTTAAGTTGCCTAGAGAAACCCACACTGGGTTTGGGCTTCCAATTAAATGACTCTTCAGGGTATTTCTCCCTGAAAGAAAGAAGAATTTTCAGGGCTAAGTTTAATCATAATAATGTGGGAGGAGAGCTTAGGATCATGTTTTCTACTTGGACATTAACTGCACCTGTTTTGTAGCACACCTTCAGCAAACTAGTACTTTTTAGGCAGGCATGAAGGCAAAGACCATGTGTCCAGGGAAATAGCAGACTGGTTAGGTGGCATATGACTGAGGAAAAGACATCATGTTGTAGTAGAAACCACACAGTTACAGAGCAAAGTATTGTGTCAGTCTCATGCTCTGGCATCTTAGCCAACAAATTAGCTTGTATTTGGTGATTCCGTTACTCAGCAGATTAGACTTTCACTGTTTGGGGTGATATGGGTGGGAAACTAAGCTTTAAGTAATGAGAGGCTATGAATCGAGACCCTCTAGCACACAAATATGACCTGTCATGATGTTCCACCATGGGAGGAGAGATCAAGCAATATTTTGTTGCTGGAAGGAGAAAGCACTTCTGCTGGAGTTTCAGACCCATCTGCCCTTGATCCAGCCTGTTTATACAGTTGGACTTGTGTGATCTATGCAGCATCCCAAGTGAATTGCAACCTTGTACTCACTTTAGAGCCATCTATTACTCCCCACTGTTTATGTACCCACCTAAAAATCCATAACCGATCTCGCATCGAATCAATGTTCACAGTCAAATTGTATCTAAACAAATTGAATAAAGCTAAGAGCTCTGAAGATCCTCTTATTTATCCCATGACAAGCAGAGAGAGTCACAGTTCTTCTGCTCCTGACACCTTTGTAAATAAAATCTGCAGAGTTTACAATGTAAAGTTCCTTTATAATTCATCTTCTTGACAATAACAATCTTTGAACAGGAATGCTTTATGTGGTTACCACAAGAACAGTGCTCAAGCAGAGACTGCATCAGTAAAGTGCAAAAATAAAACTGTGTTCCTCTTGAAGAGTCACATTTCAAGTAATTTTTTGATGTAATGAAAAAATCAGATTTGATTTTAAAGAAAAATTTCTATTTGGCTGGCAATTAGATTGTAAGTAAAAATCATAGGATTTATTGGATCATATATTCCATTCTCCTTCCACTACAGGATTGGTTTTAAGACCTGAGGTCTAATTTCATTCTTTCAGAAGGAAAAAACATCAGCCTTATGGAAAGTAATGTCACTGCTGCAGTATTCACCCTTCAAAGAACATTTTTAGGCAGTATCCCCCCAACTAACTGCTGGCAAATAAACTGCAAGTGGAAATTATGGCAACTGGATATCTGTTTTGTTGAGTTGAAGGTGATATCAGCTCACCTACCTACTCTAATTTGTATTCACGGCTATTTATGAGGACATAGTAGGAGATGTTTGAAAAGTTGTGCCCAAATTTTTAATATATGCATCATTTATTCTAAATTTACAGTTACAACTAGAGCTGTTTCAGGCTGTTATGTAAATACTGTGATAAGTTTTAATATAAAAGGTAAAATTTTCAAAGTCAAGCAGAGCACTTAAGCATGAATTTCCCTTCATTTTAGCAGAAAGTTATATGTCAAAATCCTAGTCCTATGATTTAGGTGGGTGGATTATATGTTTAAGCAGTGATTTCAGATAATTTAATTTAAAGAAGGAACCCAAAGTTGAATTATAAACCCATTCTTAGTATTTTATTCATTTGTGTCTGAGAAGAATTCAACTGATTGTTTTGTTTTGAATTTGAACTTAAATTCTTACCTTTAATATAATTGAAACAAAAGTGACTGTGAAAGAACTGTTTGCAAGACAATTCCAGAACAAGGTAATTTGAAAGACACTTCCATCTCTAGTTTATTACTTGGTTAAAGGTCCATTAAAATGACAAAATACCTGGGAATTAATGGAACTGACACTGATATAGTGGCATAATAGTTTGCATCTCAGTAATATTCAGCTAAGGACACTTTGAGGTTTTACCAGCAATAAACTAACAAGAGAAATATTGTTTCCTCATTTTACAGATATGTGAGGAAGGCTTAAAAGTGTCAGGTGACTTGACTATTTTCTATGGCTATTTGGAAAAGATGGTGTGCAAGTTTTGAACTGGCTTCCCGCCAAGTCCCCGAAACTTGACAACAAGGACCTACTTCCCAGAGAGGGAAGAAAAAAAACGACTTAAGTAGCCAAAGCTATAGCAAAAAATATATATTTTACATATAAGACAGATATATACAATGAGAATATTATATACTATAACTCCAGAAATCCTAAATAACTCCCTAAAAGGGAGGAGGGGGAGGGAGAAGGGAAAAGGACAAAATAGGACAAAAAGGGACAAAAACCAAACAAGTCTACACAATCTAAAAACCTGGTAACCAGCAAACTGAAGAACTAGCAAAATCTCACCACTTCCCTGGATGAGAAGCAGGATGGTTGGACACGGCCCAGTACTCTCCCCTCACGCGTGGCAGATAACATCAGTCTCTGTAGGTCTCAACTCCAGATAAGCCAGACCGAGACAGGGACCCACTGTTCTCGAACCTCGCCGGAAAGGAAGAGAGCGAGGTCCCACCTGCTGACTTTATTTATACCTCAAGTTACATAAAGGAATACTTCCGTGATCACCTTCCTAGTTCCTTCCTGGTTACAAGCTGGTCTCCAGGAAGGCCTAGAGTGAAACCATCACATTCTCCACCCCTTATTCCATACTATTTCTTTACGTAACATCTGTATATTGTGTTCATCTATATCCCACGCATATACATATACATATATACATATAGTCCATGTTCATTTCGAGGCTGTCGTCTGTTCTTGAAGATCAGCACCAACAGCAGCTCGGTTTGGATTCTTGGCCCTTTCGTCGCAATCACAGTCCTGGTTTAGGGCTGGCTCATCAGTTTGGGCTGTCTCATCATCGGACATCCTTGGATACCAGCATCAGCTTTGTTTGGGTCTTTTTCGTCTGGTGTCTGGTCTCCTGTAAAACACAACTTAAGGCATAGAATTAGTTTTTCCCCAGGGCTAGGTTTCCTTGAGGCACACATTGGATCTCTCCATCCTTCCTCATAACCCACCAGGTATTTCCGGGCCCTTGAGCAAAAACAATCCCACAAATGGGTTTGTCTTGGCCTGAGGGAGGAGTGATCCAAACGACCTTACCTAACATACCTTTTAGATGGATCGCTGGAACTTTGTCTCCATCTACAGTGTGGAGGGATTCTGCTTGGGCAGGACCAGCTCGGTTGACAGAGCCTCTAGTGTTGACTAGCCAGGTGACCTGGGCTAAGTTCTTATCCCAATTTTTTTAAGTTCCCTCACCTAGTGCCTTTAGAGTTGTCTTCAACAGTCCATTACACCTTTCTACTTTTCCTGCAGCAGG